>NC_139233.1:10420324-10605592 GCF_977018435.1 Lepisma saccharinum
TTTCTACTAAATGTCTATCTAGCTTAAAGCTGTTTTTATTGTTTCTATATTTCATACAGTTAGTGTACTGAAATACATGAATAGCCTCGTTAAAATTCCTCTCGATTTATTTCCAGACGCGTCCCTGTGAACATTAGAGCCAACAGTTAAACATTGAAGGTTGTTGGAAAAATAAATTAAATTAGTGTGAAAAAATAAATGTTTCATTGTGTAGCTTATGTATTATTTTCATGCTTGCTTGTGTTTATTGATAAAAAAGTAAAGTAAAGTGTTCCCCTGTGCATAGCACCACGCCATGAAGGCGTATAGGGGGTGTGGGGGTAACGCCCCACACTTTCTTGATCCGGTCGTGAGTGGGGGTGATGTGATCAGCATCACGCCCCTGACTGCCTTTACCCCCCAGGGTTTCCCCCAGGTACCCATTTTATTCGACGCTGGGTGGGCGCCGGGGCCGCTTCCACCGTTAGAAAAGTTCCCGGATTTGAACCGGCCGGGGATCGAACCCGGGACCTTGAGCATGGTAGTCAGACGCGTTACCGACTGAGCCACCGCGGTGTGTATCAATACTGCACATTACCTTCCGCCTAAATTAGAGTAGATTTTCTTGTAACCATGAGCGTCCGGTTACTTAATGTACTTAAAATTATATATTTCACACATAATTTCATTTCAATCACAGTAATTTATGTTAATTATTATAAATTCGTTGAAGAAACATGATAATTTCAGACTGAAATATGTTTTTTGAAGGGGCATCACTATTTTGGAGGAAAATATGTGTCCTTTGGTCCCCTGGAAAAAAATTACCTTGCTTGCCCCTCCCTGGAAAAATCCTGCGGACGTCCATTCTTGCAACGTATATCCATTTCCTGTACACAACTAACACGGGAATAAACATCCTCTACAAAGAAAAAGTCTAATTTACATATTGTGAAATGGTCTCTTACATCCACAGAATTACAGTAATTAGATTGCATGAAATTTAAGATTTCATTCAAGTACTCTTATTTCTTTAATTTACTGTTTTTATTCAAAGGAACTATTTTCTTTCGTCAACAGGGCCGCGAAAGAAATCCTAACTTTGAAACACAAGCAGCCAACGAAATTCTCAGGCAGTATTTCTCAGTGGAACAATTTCTACCGATGTATTTGGGAGACATGTTTAACTTCAGGTAAGTTCCATCTAGTGGCAGAACTGTTTTTTCGTTTCATCTACTCACAAACACGAAACATACCCAAAAAAGCTACCAATGAAGGATTATTGTTCCTGCAGAAAACTGAATCTGCACACAAATAAGCTCTATGATTCGTCGAGCAAGTAATACGTAACTGAAAGTGAAAATCTGCAATGGTATTTCAGAATTGCATTTATGGTATTTTTATGTCAGTTATACCAAGGACCTATTGGTTATACCTACATAAAACAAAAATTGAATTTTAGACAATAGTTTATTTCTTAGTCAATTACAGGGGCGGCGCGTGCCTTTTCAGTCAGGCAGGGCACATTTTTCTTTTGGGTGGGGAGGGGGGACAGTTTACCTCTATATTCCTCTTTAAGGTTTTTGAGGGGAGTTCCTTGATATGGAGTAAGTAAATTGTTCGAACAATTTGGAATAAAATTAACATTCTGATCAAGATATCTCTCCAAAGAGCATTAAATACTCACTACGTAGGAATACGAAAAATCAGCAACATATGGAACAAATTACATTAATAAAAAAAAACTCGAATACTGACGTCGGAACCCTATACGCTTGCAGTAACTAAACTTTGGGTATATACTGGAATGATTAGGAAAATGTTACACTGCAGTTTCTCTTCCATTGTCAATGAATTGAAAGGCGTAGATATTAAAGTTTTTACATGATTCAATGTCATATTCACCAAGTATCCACTAATATCAATGACTAACTAGGAAGATGATGCAGCGTTAAGTTCAGTTACAACACTTTACATTGGCCATGTACCCCCAAAAAGTTCGTTTCTACTTACGAAGATATTCTGCATGTCAAGTTGCTGGAACACAGACACAATTACACAAATAAATAAACACGTACAGTAACTATAAAATCGTGAAAAACTAATTATTTCATAAGCGACCAATACGCACAGACGGAACGCAACGCAAACTCACACACTAACTCAAATCCAAATCCGTATTACAATGGGAAGAAAGGAGGATCTTTTTAAAAATACGAGGGACTAGTTTGTGCAATAAAAAGTGTTGTCAACTTTTCAGGTCGTCGGAACAAGCGCGAAGAAAAGCATTCGAGGGATTTTTTTCTATCTTATTGTTGCAGGCTGGAACAACGAATGAACTGCCTGCCAAGCGTTGGAAACACTGAACGGTGAACGAGGCAAACATGAATGGGCAGGGCACCTCGTTCTCTGCCCAGAGACGGCTACGAATTTTGCGCTTTTCCACTGTGAGGGGACCGTCCCTTGCCTATGCTGTAAATGTTTGGATCAGTCAGTGAAGTCACGTCTCCGGGGCGGAGCCGAAATTGGACTCTCTCCAACAGGACGGAGAAATATATTAACCTAGCACAGGGTGCATACCCTGTAAGTCTGGTTGCAGCAACGTAGGGTTGAGGGGAAAATACAAAAAAATATTTACGCGTATATACCGATCGTCTCTTCAGATGAACTTTTTATGTTAAAATTGTTGTGGGGCAGTGCCCTAGTTGCCCTTTATGTAGCCACTGGTCAATTACAGTTCAATAGGGAAAACAATAACTGAGCCATCGAAATCTACTGATTCTCCAAATCCTCCGAAACCCGAAAAGTATAAAACATTGGCAAATTCAGCGGGAGGCATGGGGGCACGTGCCCTATCCAAAAAGGGAAAGACTAAATGATTTTTAGAGTAATGATATCATTATATCCCAACAATCAAAAATTGTTCGAACAACATATGATAGAATCCCTCCATAACCCCATTCGATTCTATCCTTTTCCAGACAACTAAATAATAAAACTAAGTGTAGCACAAATAAGCTAATCGAAACTAGATTTGCTGGACATTGGAATGTGCGGCACTGGAAATTCATTCTACGATGTCTTTAAGTACATAAAGATCACGTTGATAATGGAGGCCCTCAAAAAATTAAGTATGGAGAGACTAAAAGACAAAAATCTGAAGTATCTACAAGTCCTCTTTCTCACACACACACACACACAAGTGTTTTCAATGTTTGTGACACTTTTGCATAAGCAAATAAATTCTCATCAACAAGTACTGTCAAATTCGATTTTTGGTGAAGATGCATGGCACAGTGGATTAGATCCCGCTTTCAACTGTAGGCCTAGTATCGATTGGTTTACCTGGACGAAAAGTGAACCTAAAACAAGCGGGGGAGTGGTTTCGATCCAGTGATTTATCCACACACCCCCAACACCCTCCCAAATTTTGACGAACACCACCCCAAGCAGAAAAGTGGAACACCCTCCCTGCAGAGGGGGTGTAAATGTGGATTTTTATATGAACAATAGAATGAAAATACTTCAACATAAAGGAACCATTTGTAGAGCTACAAGAAGCGAAGTCCAATTCAAAGAAGGAGGGTGGAATGTTCAGCATGGTCATTTCCTGGAAACACCAGACTCCCTTGACAAGGCTTCGGTCAGCTTTAGGGAAGCGGCACTGCCATCTGGAAAATGTCAAATTGACCTCTCGCCCTCCTTCCAGGGAGACATACCGCACACAGTGTTGACAGTTCAGCATTTGAATACCTAAATAAATATTTCTTAAATACGTTACAGATTTGTAAATTCAACCCCTGAGTCAATGAAATTTAGATTTCATTGCATTTTCCTTTCGATTCTGTCATGTGAAAAATGTACGCTAAAAGTAAGGGAAGAAATTCAAAGATAGAGGTTTGACTCCTTGTAGTGAATTGTGTTACTATGGTTAGCAACACTATATTCTGTAACTTGGGCGAGATGGATGATTTTGGAGTGGTAAAGAAGAGAACAGTCAAATGTCTTAGAACTTAGGTCAGTCTTAATGTAGCATGTCAGTTCGTGTGTTGTCGTTCTGCTTAGTGTAACAATGTCTGAAACTTTACTACAAAACTGGCTGAAGAAGGTAGAGAAAATGAAACCAGACAGAAAGAAACTGAAAGTGGTGCGTAGAAAAGCAGTGACACTATATGTAGGTGAAATTTTTTTCAACGGATATTCATAAAGTACTAATATAAAATTTACTGACCAAGTATTTGATATAAAATGGCAAGTATTTCATGAAGAACCTAAGTGATTCATTCACGTCTATAGTTGATGTATGTAATCATTTTTGTGGCTCTAAGAGTTCTTACCTTTGTAAAAGAAATTATATATTAGAAAAAGAGTTGTAAAAAGGGGGGGTGGAGGGTTGGTCACGTGGGGTTTGCCTGGTCGCAAAGGACAAATGGGCTGCCGAACAAGCAAAACATATATAAATATAAAAGCGTAGTGCCCTGTGAAATTACTGGCACCCTAGTGAATTAAAGTTATTGTCAGTTTGCAAAGATATTGTAAAAAGTGGCTTCCTTTTCTTATCTAGTCTGTTCCCTGACATAATGACATATTTATTTTTTTCCAACTTTGCAGAAAAACAAAGTAAGTATAAGGAATTAAATATAAAAATAAATTTTATTTACATTAAGTTCCAAATTTGTATTAGACCACAGGCGCACCAGTGGGCACACGGTGCTTGCCACTGCCTGCTGGAAAACGTGGAGAGAAAAGAATAGCTTGTTTCATTGTACTCTTTGTGTTGCAAAGTGAAATAAATGCTATTCAGTTTTTAAATAATTGAAAATACAAGCATTACATCAAATTAGAAGTGAAAATTCCTTTGCAGCTAACATGCCATGCGTTTGTTTGCACATGTTATTTCGTTTTCTTTTAAGGCAAAGAGGCACAATTCCCTAGAGTCTCTCGTTCAGTAGTTTGAAAGATAAACTCTCAACAGCACCAAGCATATTTTCCAAAGTTTTGTAAGGGTATAAGACTTCAATATCAAATTCCTTGACCGATTCCATTCAAAAGCAATACTAGGTATCTATCAAACGTGCATCCAAACTTCCCACTAATTTTAAAGTCTTCATGGCCGTGCTAGAGTTTCATTACTTTATTTTAGTTTTGTGAATCATTGTTTAAACAGAGATTTGAAAACACCAGCAGAATCTGGAACACACTCGCAACATAGAATTATTTTTTTTTTATTATTATTATATATTCATATTTTCTAACTGAAGCTGGCCTATCCAATGGTGCAGTGGCAGCATCGTCGCCATGTAATCAAGGGGTCCTGGGTTCAATACCTGGTGGAAATAGTGGTTTGAATCCCACTTTAAACTGTAGGTCCAGTCTCGATTAGCCTTACTGTGCATAAAGTGGACTTAAAGCACCAACTCAATCACACAATCAATCTAACTGAAGATAGAACAAGAGGGGGCAGGGGGCATGTGCTGAGGTAAAGAGGACACCGAACGAGCAAAGCAAGATTCTAAAGAATAAACATACTGTGAAATGAAAGTATTCTCGCTATGCTTAATTAATAATATGCATTATCAGTTTGCAAATAAATAGTTCTAAACATTTTCTTGCTCGCTTCGCTCGTAGTATGGTCATTTATTTAAGAGTCATATTATATCTGCAGATACATGCACTTATTACTACTACTTCAGACAGGCAAGAGCACACACACCCATGCAATGCATCCTCACCGATATGTCATCAATGAATTGGGCACCCCCAAAGATAATATCTGAATTACACCTACGATAAGAACCATACAAATACAGTAAAAAAATATTGCACAAGTGTTCCTAATTTATATATAACCAGCTTAAGAATTGCATGAAATAGTCCCTGGTAATAATGTTTAAATGTTGTATTTGTCAATGTCATGACTTGTGTTTGTCTAACGATTGATTAAATGAAGTACATTATTGATCATTATTGGAAAGCAATACTTGAAAAGTTAGACTGAAATGTTAACATTACCACAAAAAATCTTTTCCAGCATTTGATATATTTTTTTTCTTCTGAAATGTTACGTGAAGGGAAGGTAGGGGGGGTTCATCTCTGGAAACATCTATGAACAAATTGAATTAGGTCGAACATTTTAAAAACAGTCCAAAATATGCACTTAACATCCCCAAACTTACACCCCCCCAAAAGTTTCCAACACCCCCCCGCAAGGGAAAAATCCTGGATAAACCCCTGTTTCGATCCCATTATGCTGTTATTTTTCCGGTGACGGTAACTTGATATGTAGTAACATATTATTCACGTTCATTGCTGCACCCATTATTCGAGCCTGTAGCCTACAACATGAGTTCCAGTTTGGAATAGACGTGTACTGATGCTCTTGAAACACGATTCAGATTACATAGTGTTCGAACCAAGGGTGCCTGCAGAGGGGCACACTTGCCCCACTGAGATATATGTGAAAACTCCATATAATTCGAATAGTGAAATTGTAGTGTGATAACATGGGCAAGGGGTGCCACGAAAAACAGCAGATTAAGTGATTTCTGATATGTGCATCGTGAAACAGTACAAAAAGGCAAAGAACTATTCGCAAACAACGTGATAGATGTTTATGGAAAGAAAACAAGTCGGATCCACTTTCTATTTAAATAGAGGACTCAAGTCTGAACTTAACAACAACGACATGGTACCACCACGATATTTTCAATTCAATTTCATGATTTCTAAAACAATAATAATAATAAAAGGTAAAATATGAGTTAGTGAAAAAAAGCCACTGGAAGCTCTATAAATGTGGTTACGGAGACAAATGGAACGGGTGAAATGGACAGAAAAAGTGAGAAATGAAACAATGCTAGAAAGAGTTGGGGATAAGAGATCAATGCTGGAGATAATCATGAAGAGAATAAGAAATTGGTTGGGTCACTGGATGAGAAGTAAGGGATGCTATTGAAGAAATGGTCAAGTGAAACAAAATTTGGAAAAGAAGATACCACTGCTACAAAGCGAAGGGCTGAAGATCGAACAGCATGGAGGTTGGAAGGAAAGACCTCCCCCTGGGCAGAAAACAATGAGTGAATGAATGAGCTTTATGACTGAAGGCCAAGATACAAAATCTTACTCTGCCCACTAGTGCTCGACATGGAAACTCCTAGCTGAGGGGTGCTTTGCCCAGTTTAGGAGAAGGTGTGGGGATGCTTGTATGGATCAACATGCAGAAAAAGTAGTGGGTGGGGGATGCCTAAGCAAATTACCCTAGTGGGGGATGCTTTGTGAGAATTTTTTTAACTGGGGCGGATGATATCCTCTGAGAAAAACCATGCGGGCGGCCTTGGTTCGAACTTAGTTCACCTGAAATGAAGGTGTTCCAGTTTCTCTGACCAACCTCTGTATGCCAGTTTGTATAAAGGAGTAATTTATTCAATTTCTCTATCAAATATTTATTCCATAATATGCATGTTCATTTTGTAGCATCAAACACGTGACAGAAACCATAGAGGGAGATTCATTGGATGGAAAGTGGGGCGGCCTGATCAGTTTTCTGGCCAATGGCGAAGCGGATCTGGCAGCCTTCCCTCTATTTCCTCACCCTGCAACTGCATCTGTTGTGGATTTTCTCTTTCCTACTTCATGGTACAGGTAAGCTGAATGATCTATGGTAGGTAACATTACAAGCACTGGCGTGCCCAGAAAGGGAGCTGGTGGGGCTATGGCCCCTTCTGAAATTTTGAGAAGTTCATATTTCCAAAAGTAAATGTAAAGCATATAGTGGTTTGGATCCCATTTTAAACTGTAGATACAGTCCCGATTAGCCTATATGTGCATATAATAATAATAATAAAAAAAAACTCAATACATGTACTATGTCATTCAAATACGACCAGGACTGTTTTTTTTTTTTACCAAAACCTTTATTGTCAAATACTTATTTGCACATGTCACCCTTCCAAATACTCCCCTCCAGAGTCAATACATTTCTTCTAATGTAGAAATTTTAAGCGAAAAATGCAGGCTCGACCAGGACTTGATCCCGGGTCTCTGGCATACCATGCCATTGCTCTAACCACTGAACTACCTAATGTTCTGGAAGTATCTTAATGCCCTTTTCATAAAAGTTTTTCAGTTAGCTGCATATCCACTCCCGAACACTGCCGATGACGGCATTGTTATATGCAAACTGCATGCCTTCCAAGTCTGATTTAACCCTTCCAAACAGGTAGAAATCACTTGGGGCCAAATCAGGACTGTATGGCAGGTGTGGGAGAAGGTCCCATTTCAATTTGCTGAGGGTTGCCATAGTTGTTTTGGCTGTTTGAGGCCGTGCATTGTCTTGAAGAAATGCTACTTGCTTTCCACCTCTCTTCCGCTTGGATCAGATCTATTCCTTCACTTCTGTTGTCAGGAGTTCTGAGTAATAAGCTCCAGTGACTGTCCTGGCATCTGTAAGCAAGTCTACATGGATAACCCCCTGCCAGTCCCCAAAAAAAACGTTGCCATCACTTTTCCTATCAAACGGGTCCTCCACGCTTTCTTGGGTCTGGGAGAACTGGTATGCCACCACTCATGTGATGACTGCTGGGACTTGGTAGTGAACCCAACAGTGGCGAAGCGTGACATTTTTACGTAGTCATTGCAAGACTTGCCAAACATCAGGGACAATCTTTCAACCTGGGAAGGGGGAGGGGGCATTCCTACATTGATAATGATGATAACAGTGTTCATACATGACGTGTGAAGTAGAGATGGCTAAATCTATTCTTTAATATATATATATATATATATATATATATATAAAATTCGGATTGCTTCCGAAATCTGGGTAGTAGAATTTTTGAATCGAGATTTTTAGATTTTCCGGAATCCTGATATTTTTGGCCATCCCTGGTGTGAAAGTAAGATATGTTAGGGAAATGGTTATGTTTGAGTAAGTATGTCTATCACCTCGAGAACAAAAATGTTGATCAATCTTGTCATTTGTAAGCATAGTAAACAAAAAACAGCAGTACTTCGTGTTTTGTAAACCAAGAACATTTTCCCCCAAAAAAATCGATATTTGAACCGCAGGATCCAAAAATATTAAAAGAAGAAATACTATGAAGAAAATAGAATGGATCCAGAACTGTTTTTTTTTTCAGTTCTTTCTAGCACTAACCGTGGGAAAATTTATGCTTTTGCTTACTTATATTCTTTTCTATGCACCATTACTTTCATCATGTATTCTGTGTAAGTTGCGTTACGATGCTCTTCAATATGTTTTTTTTCCTCTTAAAAAACAAGAGCGTTGCATGCTTTACAGTGCTGGACATTCTGAGAAGTTTCATCTTGATGTCACAGAAACCCTGCCGTGTTTGTAAACAAGGAGGCTGAAAAAAAAAAGACCCTCATGACCAGACCTTCAAAAGTGGGGGAAAAGCGGTCGAAGGACCTTGGATTCACAGACCTGCTGCAATGACACCATTGCACTCAACGGAAACGCAGCGGGATGGTTGGGCATGGGGGAGGGGGGTGTAGAACTGGGCTCTCCCTTCGATGTGCTAAACTTAGCAAATCTCTTGCGTATTTCTAGCTGTTTAATGGTGTTACTTGACTAATTTCGCTCAAATATGCAAATATTCTGATTTTTTTTCTTCTTCCCTAAAATATTAAAAAAGCAATATTTTTATTATTTTGCTATGTCATCGCTGCATCTCCCGATGACCGGATGCCTCGCCTCTGGAACCCAAGTACTTACACCACTCACACACATGCAGGTTCGTGAGAGACACTCTTCCCAATACTGTTGTTTGAGTCTCTGCAGAATTTCACAATGCATTGTTTTACGATCCGTGGCACCTTCTGTTCGCTCATCATTCTAGCAAAACTCAGACACAACGGAACAGGTTCTATTCTCCCAAGGATGCCACACTTACAATTCAACTCCTCCCTCCCCACTCAAAAAATGCATAAGCTAGTGACCACAAATACATTCCTTCTAGATTTCTGTACATTAGTATTTTTCAGAAGGTCAGACTGTAAACCCTATGCTCAAGAGAAATGGTTCAATTTATTCCATTTTCTACAGCGTGACATAGACCGGTAGCAGGTGCACGTTATTCTCATAACTGACTATCCTCTTTTTTACAGATCTGGTTTTGTGTTCATGCAGCCTCCCATATCTGCTATAAAGAACGTCTATGTAGTTCCATTCTCTCGCTCTGTCTGGCTTTGCAGTGCAAGTGCCTTGGTACTGGTCGCCATTTTGCTGGTTATAACTTTGCTCTTGGAGGATCGATTTTCGAAGGAAGAAAAGCATGGATCTCTCTGGTGCCGAATACTGGATGTGACACTTCTAACATTGGGTGCAATGTGTCAGCAAGGTGCATTTGATTATTCTATAAAGACTAATGCTAAATATAATAGATTCCACTGCTCTCGTTCATGGCCATTAGTGAGTATGTGAAAACACAGTACTGCATTATAGAATGACACATCGTAAGCAGCTTTGATTGGTTACAAATCAGTGGTCACAGTCATCTTGTCGGTATGATGCACTAAAGAGCATTGAATGCATTGGCATGCCCAAGGGGGGTTGTTTGGCCCAGTATTCCTGAAAAAAGAATGTCAAAAGCAGGAAAATATGGCAAAATGATGTCTGACTACCAAAAAAAAAAGAACATGTAATCCCCCAGTCTTTTTAAAATCCTGGACATGCTGTTGATTGAATGCCATGTTTTTCACACACAGAGCAATGAATATTCATAAAATTCTAGGTCATGCATGGAAAAAAAACCTCATGATAATGCTATGCAGGATTGCATAACAAGCATAGTGATGAGCCACTGCGATCTGCCATATTAGACTCTCTCGCATTACAAAAAATGCAAAGCTATTACAAAATCCATTACAATTGTGATAAAATTAATTCCCATTAAGCTGATCCATACATGAATAGAACTTACTTACTTACTTACTCCGCAGCTCTACAGCCCATGCAGGGCCTTGGCCTCCTTGGTGATAGCTGCCCACTCATCTCGGTTCTTCGCTCTAGTTCTCCATCCTCTTATACCCATTCGTTTGAGGTCTTCTTCTGCCTGGTCGAGCCATCTCTTCCTGGGTCTGCCAACAAGCCTCTTGCCTTCCTGTTTCCCTTGGTAGATCTTATGTACCGCTCTGTCTGGTTGCATCCTTTCTACGTGTCCCAGCCAGCTAAGGCGTTTGGATCTTATTTCACTTGTTATACTTGGGTTCTGGTCAAGTGTTGCTAGTTCTTCGTTTGTCCTAATTCTACAGATGCCATGTTCATTGATTGGTCAATATATCTTACGTAAAACTTCCTCTCCCATATATCTAGCCTTTCTTCTTCCTTTCTTGTCAGACACCAGGTTTCCGACCCATACATCACTATTGGTCTCATTATGTTTCTATACAGTCTTAGTTTCAGCTTTCGGTTCACTTGTGAGGATTTTAAAACATTTCCAAATGCATGGTAGCATCTGTTACCTGCTGTTATTCTTGTTTTTACCTCTTCGGCGATGTTATTATCTTCTGTTATTGTTGAACCTAGATATTTGAAATTTCCAACTCGCTCAAACTTTTGGCTGTGTGTTTCGAACTCATTTATAGTTTGATATCTGATCTTGTTTCTTGTTGTTATCATGTATTTTGTCTTATCCTGGTTTATTTCCAGTCCAATCTCATGTCCACCTTGTTGTAATTGTTTCAGGGCATCTTCTAGTGCTTTTGATGATCTGCTTAGTAAGGCAACGTCATAAGCAAATGCAAGGTATTGTATTGTCCTATTTAAGATGGTTCCTCCAGGATTTATTTCAATCTTTCTAATTACATGTTCCAAACTTATGTTAAACAGCAGTGTGGAGAGGCTATCCCCTTGTCGTAGTCCTTTTCCAATTTGAATTTCTTCGGATAGTTGGTTTTGGATTCTAATTTTGCATTTCGAATTTCTTAAGGTCATTTCTGTCAATTTTACTAATTTTTCTGGGATATCCATCTCTCTCAATATCTTATAGAGTTTGTATCTTTGTATACAGTCAAATGCTTGTTGAAAGTCAACATATAATTGATGTATGTTAATATTGTGTTCAAAACTTTTCTCTAATATCATTTTTAATACAACAATTTGGTCTATTGTTGATCTATTACTTCTGTCAGTGTTTCTATGTATGGTTCTAGTCTCTTTGCAAGAATTTTTGTAAATATTTTGTATGTCACGTTAAGGAGAGATATGCCCCTATAATTCTTACAACATGTCTTGTCATTCTTTTTGTGTATCGGACATATTATTGCTACTGTCCACTCCTTTGGCATTTCAGCTTTTTTCCAGATCTGTTTGATCAGCTCAAAGATTTGTTTCTTTAGTTCTGCTCCTCCATATTTGAGCATTTCAGCAGTAATTTGATCTTCTCCTGGTGCTTTGTATGGCTCTTGTGACATCCATTAGTTCAGGCAAGTCTTGTTCTTCATCCCATTGTTGGTCATTTCTTACTTCTGATATCCTATTTTCATTTTCATCGAAGCCTAATAATTGTTTAAAATATTCTGCCCATCTGCTTATTATTTTCTTTTTATCTCCAATAAGATTTCCTTCTTTATCTCTGCACAAATTTGTTCGCGGTTGAAATCCTTTCTTATAGTTTGCTATTATTTGATACATATTCCTTATTTCTTTCTTATTATGTAGTTCATTTAGTTCTATTAGGTTTTCTTTCTCCCACTGCCGTTTCTTTCTTCTACATTCTCTTTTAGCTTCTCTTCTTTTCACTATCCAAATCTCTACACTTGCTCTGGTCTTTCTTTGGAGAACTTTATTTCTAGCTATGTTTCTTTCATCTAATGCTTTCTGGTAACTCTCGCCAAACCATTCCTTTCTTTTAGTTTTCTCTTCCCATCCTATTGTCTCTTCTGCTGTTTTCTGAATGTTTTCCTTTATTCTATTCCATTTTTCTTCTATCGTTATGGGATTTTGTATATTTTCAAAATTTTGTTTCAATCTGGCTCTATATTCTCTTCTTTTTTCTGGATTTTTTATCAACAGTTTCACATTATATTTAGTCTGTCTAATCCATTGTTCTTTCTTTGTGTTTGAGATCCGCTGTCTATATCTGATGGTTACTAGGTAATGATCGGAGTTCACATCTGCTCCTCTGTAGCTTCGTACGTCTAATATATCACTACCATGTCTTCTGTCTATTAATATATGGTCTATCTAATTGTTTGTCATACCATCTGGAGACTGCCAGGTAGCTTTATGTATGTTTTTGCGTGGGAATGTCGTGCTACTCACAATCATATTTTTACTGGTAGTTTTTCTCCATTTTCATTACAGTTTACGTGTAAGCTATGCTTCCCAATAGTTGGCTTATATACATCCTCTCTTCCTATCTTGGCGTTGAAGTCTCCAAGAATTATTATAACATCATGTTTTGGCTGTTTATTATATATGCTTTCCAGCTGCTCATAAAAGTTGTCTTTGTCCTTTTCTTCTGCTTCCTCAGTTGGTGCATGTACAGTGATAAGTGTGATATTAAAGAGTTTTGCTTTTATTCTTAATTTGCATATACATTCACTGATTGGTTCACAATCTATGACAATCTGTTTAATTCTTTTTGTCACTAAAAAAACAGTTCCAAAGGTATTTTGACCATGTCCACTATAGAATATTGTGTAGTCTCCCGTATCAATGATACCTCTTCCTTTCCATCTCATTTCTTGTAGTCCAATAACTTCGATCTTATATTGCTCCATTATTTGTTTTAGGTTATTCAATCCTCCTGCTTTATTAAGGGTTCTCACATTCCATGTTGCCATTTTCCAATCGTTTTTCCTTTTACTTTGCCTGTGTCGTACCTTCATATCCATCCGGCTGCTATCACTTGGTTTCGTAACAAGGATTTTTTCTGGGGTTGGACTGTTAATCCCACGCCCAACCTGGTAAGGGATTGCCTCTCACAGCTTCCAGAATCACTGCTTTTCTGTCAGGGTTTTGTTCCTTAGCCTTTGAAGATCACTCTTCTTACTACAAGGCAGTAGTTTGCTAGTTTTGGTCTGCCCCAGATCTCTCTGGTACCTTCCATATCTGGAAGACCTTCCTTATCTGCCACGTAGGGAGGCACCCAATGGGGGACTAGCAACTCCTCATGGGAATAGAACTAACTATCAACTAATTTTTTGTTTGTTTTCATTTTACAGGTTCAGAGACTGAACCACGAACCATTAGTGCCAGAGTGATTTTCCTGTTCCTGTTTATCCTGAGTGTTCTGCTGTATACAGCCTATTCCACTGCAGTGGTCTCCCTCATCTCAGCCACCGGAGACAGTGTTACTTCAGTGGATGAACTTATCACAAGTCCTTTCAAGGCTGCTATCACAGAGTCGCCTGAACACAGGGTTTACTTTGAGGTACAGGAATTTGTTTTCTATGCACACACGTTTTCTTTTCTTTTACCATTACATTATGTGTTTCTACAGTTGGAGGCCACGGAGCATCAATAAAAGTTCACAAAACTTCTTTTTTATGATTAGCACAATGCTAAGGAATGAGAAATTCACATTCACCCATCCAAGCACTCGCCAGTTCTTGCTCTCAGTCGAATGTAACTGGATTCTCAGCTAGCCTCAGCAGGGTGGCCAATTCACTGCCAATATTTATGGCGCCCCCCTCCACCACCCACAAGAGATACCTGATTATACCGCGTTTGTTATAACCTCTCCCGGTTCCCGCGCTAGCTGGTCGCTGGCTTTTCTACGTGCTGGGGAAAGTCAAAGCCAGGCAGCCAATTAAAATACGCAACATCGCAACAGCGTCTACGTAAGCGCCTCTCTTCTGGCTTCCATTCGCTCCTCGCTGCCCAGCAGACGATTTTTCCTCGTTTCTCATTGGCACCGAAACTGTGGAGAGATCGCTAGGGCGGGAAACGGGACAGGTTCTAACAAACGCGGTATAAGCAAAGTTTTGCTGTCTTTGTACTGCCGTATTGAGATGAACGTCCTGTACCGTGGCTGTGTGGTCTAAGGCATTGTGTTTTGGGTGCCGGTTACTCGATGCGTGCAGGTTGGAGTCTCCTGTGGGAAGCTTAACAACTTTTCCCGTGAGATTTCGGCCTGTGTATGGGACCGGTGGCCACACAGCACTGTGAGGAAATTGGGGGAGCTACAAATGAATAGTGTAACCTAGTCATGGAAATCTACGATGACGACTAAGGGTTTGTCGTGCTGACCACACGTCACCCTGTAACTGGTTGGATGGTCTTCCACCTTGGCAGGTGGCAGCGAGGCCAGCAGTCGGAAAGTAGGCCCTCATTAGTGAGTGAGTGAGTGAGTGAGAGTGAGTGTGTGTGTGTGTGTGTGTGTGTGTTTATAGTATACCAGGACTCAAACCTAGGTCTTTGACATGCTGTGCCATTGTTATACCAAGTTATCGAGTTATCTTGGTTTCATCCGGGTTTTCACTTCTGCTCTTTTACCTTCATGGAAATGTGTCTGTCAGTCACACTGCAACAAGATCTGCTGGCGTCAATGATGCTTAAATATGAATAACTAAAAACACCTCCTTTTTTCAGACAACCAACGACCAATGGGCTTTACAGATTAGAAATAAGAAGGTTCAGAGTCCTGCTTATGTGAATCTATCTGAAGGATTGGATCAAGTGAAGAAGAAGCTTCTTGCTCTCTATGCAAACATCGATGAATTCTACCTGGTGTCTAACGAGAAGTATTCTGTGGAGGAAATGTGCAGTTTGGCAGAACTGTTTCTCAGTCAGGAACTGAAGCAGGCTGCCATGGCAGTAGTTCGGGCTTCTCCATACAGGCAGTTCTTCAACTACGGGTGAGCACTATTCACTCTAAGAATGGTACAAATTACACGTGTGTTGCTACAAGGGAATCTAATATTAATTACACATTTTCTAACTGGATGTTTGGTATGATACTGAACCCAAGAACTGCTATGCTACAGTGCCACATGATCACTGATCAATCACGTGTGCGGGGCTGACATAATTCTTTCTAGTTGGGAGGTTACCATCCATCTCCACTTCAAGCACTGATTGTGACAGAACTTACAATTTAATGTGGATTCAGAACCACTGTGCAATGTCCCTTCCTGGAGGATTAAAACAGACAGCCCTTGATTACAAGACTGCCATCACGGAGGTCCAGATGATTTTTTAAGGTTTGGAGGACTTTTGGACAATGCCAGGGCAGTTGTTTTTTTTTTAATTTCTTCTCCTTTTGGAATACCACTATGATATTCCAAAATTACATGTGCTTAGAATTCCTTCTAGAACATTCACGTGGATTGCTTTCGCTGTTGCCTAAACATACGCAATAGTTTTGTGGCTATGTAATCCTATCAAACTATTGATTTCATCTAGGCACAGTGAAAGCAAGCCACATGAATGCTCTGGAAGGAATTCCAATACAAAATTTCTCAGATTTTGGAAAATCACAGTGGTTCTTTGAAAGGAGAGGAAAATTCAAAAACAGCTGCCCTGGCATCGACCAAAGGTCCAGCCGAGCCTTAATTACACATGTAGTTCAGATGTGAAGTCCCAAGAAGAGAACGACCAAGGTCAACTTGCAACTAATTATCTGCATCAAAGCTACTCAATTTTATGTCATGGTCTGACCACTACTAAAAAAATGCCTGGTGACACCTACGGACAAGGGTGACAGACTAATACTTGTCAATGTGCTAATAAGAAAACACGAAATTTAATTTGTAAAAATATTTTTCGGTATCTATACAATTTACTGACTTCCTTATTGGCAGAAAATTTATTTTATCAGGAAAGAACACAAGTCTTATACGAAATTATATGTAAGAGAAAATTACACAATGAATATTCAACTCAAAATGAAAAAGGTCTTTTTCATCTGTGTGTTCTATATTTGCAGATTGCTCAAGATAAGAGAAAGTGGGATATTGAGTTTTGAACGATCCCATCATCTTGTTGAGAAACCACGGTGCTTGAAGCATGAAGGGTTCATTTCTTTGGGCTTGCAGGAATTTCTTCCGGCAGTCCATGTACTGGCCTGGGGGATTGGTGCCAGCATCTTAGGCTTCATAATGGAGATGATTGTCAACAAAAGGTACTAATTGATACACCACTCAGAGTGATTACAAAATAATTAACAGTTTATACTTATATTTTTATAATAATAATAAATTGCCTTCATTCGATTGTTATTTAAATTCACTTTCTGCCACTTTGGGCCAATTGCGGCAATGAGGATGAGTGATGATGATATGGAACTGATGAAGGGACACTCACAAAGAACACCCAAGCCCAGGCTGCGACTCGAACCAGGGACCCCTGGTGTCGAAACGCAATGTGCTAACCACTCCACCATGGAGGCCAGCACCTTCATTGGAGTGGTGTATTTCAGCCTTAAAGGTCACTTTGACAACAAACCCTTGTCATTGTTAAAACTAATAGAATACAAACAGGGAAAGGAGTAACAAAATTAACATTATTAAAAATTACAAAATAATATAAAACAAACAAATGGTTACATGTATACATAATGAAAATACATTTCTCGTGTTCATTTCATTGATTTTTGAGTACATATAAGTACAATTTGTCAGCCTATGTAATGGAGAAAGATGAATGATAAATATAATATTAACTATAAAAAAGGTTTATATCAAAACAGTAAATATGAAATCCTATGGCCAAGAAGTAAGATGTATTCATATTTCATCCTAGCTTCCTATAATTAGGCCAAACACTGACTAAACACCATCTTTGGGGGTAAAGATGTTAATGTGACATATTGATTACCTTGTAATAATTTGACCAACAGTGCTTAAGTGTTCATTTGAGATTAATGCTATACCTGGAAATAATCATAGTGTTAAAAAATTTCTACAACTCAATATCAGGGAACAGATTTATATATACTAAAAGAGTATTAGATATGTAAATAATATACTTTAAGGAAAATATGGAATTAAATATGGACTTACAATTGTAAAAAAATGGCAATTATCATTAAGTAAGTGGCTCGCCTAGCTAAATAAAATACATCCTTAATATGTGGGAACCTTAGCATTGTTGGGCTAAAGAGGATATGTGCCTTGTAATCATGCCACGAAATGTATTTTGGAGTATTCAGAAGCAGCAATGAACATACAGAGAAAACTATTAATTAACTTTCTTCCTTCCAGAATCTCCAGAAAAGCAAGAGATGTGGACCTTCAGAATGATAAAAGAAGAAAGACAGTGGACCAATTTCTTGCACGACAAATGGCTGCCAGTAAAGCTCCTTTTCAATATTTAGAATAACACGCAAGCTAAAAGAAATATGCACTAAATGGTACTCACAAAAGGAAACACAATCACAATGTTAGTTCATGTTTTATGTACATTTCACAAAGAAGCAACAGTAAATAAATTAATGAATTGCAGTTTGCAAGCTTTAAATATTATAATTTTAATGAATTCTTGTCAAAATATTCATATCTCCAATTTTTCATGTTCAAAAAGTAAAAGATAATGCTATCCCTTGTGCTCCGTGACATAAAAGCATGTAGGGGGAGGGGAGGTTGAGGTAGTGACCCACACATTCTCAGATCTCTGCCATAATGGAGTGATACTGTTGGTACCACACATTGATAGCCGATCTTGTGTTGGAGTGGTTAGTGCAGCACTCTATGTCATCAGGGGTCCCAGGTTTGATTCCTGGCCTGGGCATGGGTGTGCCTCATCATCACATCATCACTCATCCTCACCTTAATGATTAGCCAAAAGTGGCAGAAAAGCGAAGAAATCAATCAATCAACTACACCGTGACCTCTTCTATGGTTGTTCCAATTAGAGACTGGATGTAAGACAGTATGATCACATAGGTTTGGTGAACTATCAAGAAATGATTATCACCAGAAGAAGGCACTGTAGAAATGCAATATCAGTCCATGGACTTGGGGGTTGGTGAATAACCAAACTGGGTATCTCTTTCTTAAATGCCAATTTCCAAATTGTATTTTCGACTCACTATTGCAGCAAGTTTCCACAGTTTTACTCCATGGTATTTCTAGGCTGTCTGGGAAAAAGCACAAGTCAAAAATATGCAATTTTACAACTGACAGTTATTTATGTTTATCCTTTCAATAGAAAATGTTACAGACTTTGATATACATGTTGGATCATCACTGTTTAGAACCATTGCACATGTCCGATATATTATTTTCTTTGTGACTTATATGACAGCAAGAGAAAATTGCAGTCTGTGACTTATGTGCCTTTTCCCAAACACACCAGAATTTATAACATACACCAAGAGAGTCCTTTGTATTTCTCTTTTCTATATGATGGCAGTATACAAAAACTTGTCTCTAGGTACAATAAATGTCTGAATTCTTTGGGTGCCTATGTAGAAAAATAGCTCAAGGTATGTTTCAGAGTAAAAAAAAAAATGTTCAACTACTTTCTTTCTTTTTTTGTTACCAAATGGGTACAACTCTTTGCACATGCCTTGCAATATGTAAGAAATCATACCCAAAATATTTTCTTTATGTAGTGTAAACAGGTAGGGATTAGAGAATTATATAAAATACAGGCAAAAATGCTTTGTTCGTTTATTTTGTTCCAGATTTGTTCAATTTGTCTGAGAAACATGTTGACAAAACATCTTAAAATTTACAAAACATGCTATAGACTTTTGGCATGCTAAAATAACACAACGTAACTTTGTTAAAGCTGTGTATACACTAATTCTACTATTTAAAATGTTTTCCCTTCAATTGCACACATTTTTAGATAAGAGGAAATGCAAATATATATATATATCACATGTGTAATAACTTAAATTTTTCCCTTAACCAAAGCTAAAATAAAAAATAGAATTAGTGCACATGTAACATATCATTAAGGTAGCATATTACATTAAAACAATTAACATCAATAACTTAAACAAAAAAATATAACTTTATATCTCACTCTTTTTCATATCACATATGTGTAGCTTAATGCAAACTGTGTTACGAAGCATAAAAATTGTAAATAATCAGCAATCATGTTATATCAACATAACTTTTATCCCCCAAAGAGTTGACCATCATCTTTTAATAATATTATTAGTGAAATTTTGTAGAAAAATGCCTAGCTGAATCAAATGTGTTATTGTGCATATAAAAAGAAATGAAAGATATTTTCCTAATTCAGAAACCACCTCTGGTTTGAAAACAATTAATTTCAATTTAACAAGAACTAATTTTCTACAACACTCATACAAACACACGATCACAGCACGCAAGTGAAGATTGTAATTAGTTGCTATGGTTACATATTAATACTTACTTTGGTCATGGTGGTGGTGTTTTCTGTTCAACTACACGTGTTATAAATGCACAAACATTACAGCAGGACTTAAATAAAAAAAATGCTTCTGCATAATTGCCAATGAACAGAAATTAAATAAATGCCTGGCTGAATGACATGGCTTCATTTAAAACATACAACTCCATTGACATATTTTAGTCATGAAATGCTTAATAATACGGATTCAAAAATAAATAAAAGTATTAAAAGTAAACAATACAGACACATATTTTACACAAAATTTTCTTAAATAACAAGCATAATGTACATGAAAAAATACAAACTGTTTATTTGGGGGCATGCAAAAATATACAAATAATAAAATTTCACAGATCTCTCATTCTTCTTAGGTTTTTACAGATCTTGATGCAGATTCCAAATAGAACACACTGCATTGACAAAAGCAAAACTTATCAAAATGATGTGTTCCAATTCACTAACACTCCCATGTATTTCCCCAGAAGTCTTCATGCCTTTAAAGTTTTTTCTGCTACTTTCTTAAGCCATTGCACACCCTGAAAGTAAACAAGAATGTTAAGTTCATATTATGCCTGCCAGCATAAGATACTGCCAAGTAAGTTGTCTTAACCTGGCGCTACTCGCAGGTGAGCGTGTGGCACTCACCCGACGTATTTTTGTATATGTAATGATTTGTTTTGCTAAATTTGACTCAGATCAGAAAGTTTATGGAACATATGTATATTTTGTTTAAGAATAACACACATTTAAATGTTATAACACCATTAAGCCTTGTTTCCATGATATAAAAATTCAATATGCTGACCAAGGCAGTAATTTAATTTTATAATAAAACATAAACTAAACTTAACGTTTCAACCTTATAGCAAGGTCTTCTTCAGACTCTGTACCAAGTACAAATGTAACAAGATACAAAAACAGGACGGTATATATACACAAACATTATTCTCCTCCAGACTATTAGAAAGTTGTTCTGGAACATTCTAGCATGTGGCTTTCCCTTGTCAACTGTACTTTCACCTAAAAGGCTAAACATATTAACTTCCATATAGAAAGTGGTTGGACTCTTTTTTATCTCACACTCTTTTTCCTTCATTCTTCTTCCTTCTTCTCTCCTCTTTCTCTCTTGTCCTTTCCAGTCTTTCTAACACCTTCTTCCATTCTTTGTTTAACTTCAGTCCCCCATTCCAGTTCGTTGTGTCTTCTTCACATTTCTTCTCTATTTCCTTGGCCTCCTTCCATTTTCTCACTAGTATTCTCTTCTCCCTTCCTATCTGCTTAGCCTCATCCCACTCTATGTCATGTCCTGTTTCTCTCATGTGTTTAAATATCGCATTTCTCTCTCTCTTAAGTCGTACATCATCCCTACGTTGTTTCAATCTGTCTTTCAGCCTCTTTTTCACTTTTCCTATGTACACACTCTGACATTCTTTACATTTCACTTCATAGATAATCCCTTCCTCTTCCTCTTCTCGGTTTTCCTTTTTCTTGTTTGCATTCTTCGCTATTCTTAAGATGCTTCTCCCTCCCTTCTTGTAAGTTTTAATGTCTGCTTTCGTAAGCACTTTGCATAACTTTTCTGTGGTCTTCCCCATACTCCTTATTCCAAACCTTCTCTCTTTTTCTTTTTCTTCCTCTTTTTCTTTCTCTTCCAATTCTCCCCTGCCACTTTTCTATCTTCTTCTGTTTATGTCCAGTCTATCCTGTTTCTCATAGCCATTCTTTTCCAGCTGTTTCCGTGTGCTATTTATTTTGCCTTCTTTTTCATATTCTTTTGTGCATATTTTCTTGATTCTGTCCTCCATATTCTTTATAAAATTTATTTTTGTCACCTCACTTACATCACTTCCTTTGTGGCAGAATACCCCTGCTGCACACTTCTTCTGATGAAAAGCGGTTTCAATTTCTTGTTTTCTTTTCCTTTTCATCAATATATCTAGGTAGCTTAACTTGTCTTCTTCTTCTATTTCAAGTTCCAATAATATCCCTCTTTCTTCATCTTGTATTTCTTTGGCAAAAATGTCGAGCTACCTCTTCGTTCCCTTCCATATGCCAAAACAATCGTCCACATATCTGCAAAACAGAATTATTTTGTCACCTCCTTTATCTATCACTTTCTTTTCCCATTCATTCATAACCAATTCAGCCAATGCTGGGCTTAGGCTAGAACCTATATTCAGTCCTTCACTCATTAACATTATTTTATCCCCCATTATATTGTAACCGTTATTCCAAATGGTTTCCAGCACCTTCACTACCCTTTCACTATCGCATTCTCCTATAATTTTTTGTCCCATTCTCTTTTTAACAATGTCCAAAACATGTCCCCTCTTGATGCTCAGGTGCATACTTTTCACGTCTACGCTAAACATTGTCGTCTTCATCTCATTTAACTTAACTCCTTTTATGAGGTCCACTACTTGTTCACTGTTCTTAACTGCTCTGCTTTCTTGCTGTGTTACTAACACTTCAATAACTTTCTTTAATTTATTTTCCAAGGGTTCCAAAATATTGTTTCTGCAGTCCATTACTGGTCTCAACTTTATCTCCTCTTTGTGTATCTTTGGAAAGCCTTTCAAACTTGGTAGTCTTCCTGTCTCCTTTATGCACTTCTTGAATCCTCTCCTCCTACAGTCTTGTATGACCCTTTCTTTTATAGTTTGTTCTTCTTCTGTTCCACAAATCTCTTCATATCCGTTCTCTTTTAGGTTTTCATACTTCCATCACCACAATTGCTCCTCCTTTATCTGCCTGCTCTATCACCACATCATTTCTTGTCTTGATTTTCTTCATCCCTTCCCTTTCTTTTTGACTCAAATTATCTACTTTTCCTTGCTTTTCCATTTCTTTCTTCAGTATGGCTGCTGTTCTTCTTATAACCTTGTCTCTTTCTGATTCTTCTTTTATATGTAGCACTGCTTCTTCAATGTCATATAAAACTTCTTCATAATCTACATTTCTTTCTTTAACTTTGAAACCTCTTCCTAGTTTTAAAAAAGCTTCCTCTTCTTTTGATAGGTCTACATCCTCTATTACCACAACTCTTCTTCTGGTATCCTCTTCTTCTTCCTATTCTCCCCTTTCTTCTTCCTAGTCCCTCTCCTTTCTTCTTCAACTTTATTTTTATTCTCTCTCTAAATTTCTCCTGCCAGCTTTTCATTTTGTAAAATGTATATTCTCTCGTAAAAATGGTGAGAAGAAAATTGAGAGAAATTGTGAAGAAGACGCAATGAACTGGAATGGGGGACTGAAGTTAAACAAAGAATGGAAGAAGGTGTTAGACTGGAAAGGACAAGAGAGAAAGAGGAGAGAAGAGGAGAGAAGAAGGAGAGAAGAAGGAAGAAGAATGAAGTAAAAAGAGATTGAGATAAAAGAGTCCAACCACATTCTATAGGAAGTTAGTATGTTTAGCCTTTTAGGTGAAAGTACAGTTGACAAGGGAAAGCCACATGCTAGAATGTTCCAGAACAACTTTCTAATAGTCTGGAGGGGAGAATGTTTGTGTGTATAAATTGTCCTGTTTTTGTATCTTGTTACATTTGTGCTTGGTACAGAGTCTGAAGAAGACCTTGCTATAAGGTTGAAACGTTACGTTTAGTTTGTTTTATTATAAAATTAAATTACTGCCTTGGTCAGCATATTGAATTTTTACATTTAAATGCTTCGCTCACTTTATTTAAGAAGTAAATAAAATTTATTGCAACTCATCACCAGGCAAAAATACAGTTGCTCGCTGGCAAGCATCGTGCTCTCTTGTTCTTGCACCTCCGACACAACTAAAACAAAAATGGCTCAGAGCGTTAGCGAAGACTCATATTTTGGATTGTGGTATCTTATTGAAGGGAATACTCGGAAAGGGAGGTAGACGAGAGCTTGGCTCTCACTCTTCAACGAAGTTCGAAATACAAGCATTTGAAAACGACAGTAGGTGCAGCACTCGCTTGCGAGTAACGGCAGGTTAAATCAGGTACTTGTTTATTAAGTACTCTTGTTTTTATAAGTGTGAAAGGTCATCGGTAGGGACATTTCGTTTTGGACGAAAACACGAATTGTGAAATAGCACATTGTAGAGTTATTTTTTCATGTTTTTTGGAAGATGTGAGGTGTATTTTGCTACCATGTTTTGTCACGAAATGTTGCAAAATTAACTGCAAAATGCGAAATAAACTCATTACGGTGTATTTATTGACACATCATCATCTGAGGGCTGAATTATCCTGCGAGTAATGCAAATCACAGAAAATTGATTAATTCTGCTGTAAATGTTTGAGAAGCATAAATGGACTTCTTTACACAGGAATAAACGTAATATTCTTACAACTATATTAATCTGTTATTAGAAGTGAAATGTTAATTTTGTGTAATAACTATAGTTTTTAAATCAATTTTAGGTTTTTAATCACCATTTTAACACCGAAATACTCCCCCCCACCCCATCCCCCCCCCCACGTAGAGAGAGAGAGAGAGAGAGAGAGAGAGAGAGAGATGAAAGAGAAAAGAGACAGAGACTTCTTTTCCACTTTCCACCTCCTCCTCCTGATCCCTCTCTCTCTCTCTCTCTCATCTTTCTCTCTCTCTCCCCTCCTTCTCCTTCTTCCTCTTCTTCTTTGAATATTTTTTTCCTTCTTTCTCTCTCTCTTTC
Organism: Lepisma saccharinum; assembly: GCF_977018435.1. Taxonomy (NCBI): domain Eukaryota; kingdom Metazoa; phylum Arthropoda; class Insecta; order Zygentoma; family Lepismatidae; genus Lepisma; species Lepisma saccharinum. The sequence continues at coordinate 10,445,245 of NC_139233.1, forward strand.
TTCTTTCTTTTCTTTGTCACCCCCTTCCCACCCCCCTTCCCTCTCTCTCTCTCTCTCTCTCTCGCCCCACCCAAGGAGAAAGAAGGAAGAAGAAATATTCCCCCCTCTCTCTCTCTCTCCCATCCTCTTCTTCTTCCTCTTCTCCCCTTTCTTCTTTCCTCTCTTTCTCTCTCTTTTGTGATCTCCCTCTCTCTCCTGTTTCTTCTTTACTTTTTCACTCTCTCTCTCTCTCTCTCTCTCTCTCTCTCTCTCTCTCTACCATTTTACATACTGCTTTTGATCTTGACATATCCCAAGTTTTTGTACAAAAATCTTGATGTTTTATTCACCATAAATATGTGGCTCTGGTGATCAGCCATTCTGTTTCACTGCATTGTTCCAGTATTCTAGATACGGTTGTAGGCAGAGCACTGGTACTTGTACAGAGCACAGCCACTTGTCAGTAAGATATCATCTTCGTCTCATGACGTGCGATTGGAAAACAGACTTTCAAAGCGTTTCTCAAAAATAGCTGGCTAGTGCATGTTAGCACCGTGGCATATTGATACCTACAGGGTACCCTACCACTACACAAAGACCCAATCTAAACTCAATTTCCCTAACTGTAGCCTTCCTTGTGAAACCCAGTCTGACATTGCTATTTTTGCGTTCCACTCATAAGTCACACTTCATCCAACACCGTAACCAATGTCTCTAAAGCTCGTTTATCAGACGAAGTTTCTCCCTGTTTAACTGTCTCTATCAGTACTCAGCGAAACAAAAATCACATTAGGGAGCATTCTCTATTATCACCAGCTGCATAAATAGATATTGTTTTGGTAAGTTTTCTGTTGTTGCTTTGATCTAATTATTGTGAAAAACTAGGATTGTGCTGTTTGTAGTAACAGATATGTTCCTGGTCAATGGAGTTTCCACTACCTCTACTTTTTTCAAAATTAAAAAAAAAAAAAAAAAAAACTTGTTGAATGTTTCTAAAGATACCATATTATGCTAAAATATTAAATATCCTCTGTAGAGTATGTGTAATATGTCAACGTATTCTCCGAACTCCCATCTTCACAGTGATGTACGATACAAATCACAATTTTGTTTCATAACTGCTGTCACAATTTAAAGTTACCCCTTGTGATGAAAACTCCAATGCAATCGCATAGGGAAATACCAAGAAAGAGATTTGTTTGGTCTCAAACTTGTTCAGTTGTCTGCTTGTGACATCACATTAACCACTCCCTGTCAGTGGTAGAATGCATCAAGTTGTTACCTCATGGTGTTGCCACTCAAGGTCCTGAGTTTGATTGATTGAATGAATTGTTGTTTTAAGCCCACTTTATGCACAGAAAGGCTACCGGGAGTGGACCTATAGTTTCAAGTGGGATCTGAACCACTGTGGCATGTGCCTCCACTGGGTATTGAACCCAAGACTCCTTGATCACAACATGACAATGTTACCAGTATGCTATCGGGGAGGCACTGAAGTCCAGAGTTTGAATCTTGGCATGAATGTGGGTGCTCCCTTTTTAGCATCTCGAATTTCTCATTAATCCTTGCTTTTGTAACTGTCCTAAATAGGCAGAAAGCAATACAAACTTTACACAAAACTGCAAGCAACAATGAATCCAGGAAGATGTGATCACCTTAGTAAAGAATATTATTAATGTGTAATGGTTTGTGATAAGTGTCTGATAGACTGAGCTACTAAATGACAAGACGAATATTTTAACAAAAGAAATAGCATCCATGCCATGCTCGTGAGACATGTAGACTATAGGTTATCAAAAAGTGCTCATGTACAATATAATACTGAGTGATTAGTTTTAAAAAAGAATCATTCCTCTCATTCTTATATGAAACTAACAAGACACAAAATGGTAATAAGGCCAAGGAAGCACGTGCACAAAAGGGAATTTTTACTATCTGCCTTTTGGCACAAAAGGGAATTTCTACTATCTGCCTTTTGGCACAAAAGGGAATTTCTACTATCTGCCTGTGATAGTACAAGTGCGAAAAATATACAATTCAATTGTCTTCTTGGCTAGTTTTCGTTCCATGTATACTCACAATTAAGGCAAATCCTTGTCAAGGAAGAGCATGTGATCGTATCCAGCTTTGAAGCAGGGGATACTGCTCACACTGAAAACAGAATATGTCAACTGAAGTTCTAGAATGCATTTTCACAAAAAACACAACTGTGCAATACTATCTTTCCATTATATACAGTTCCGCACCACTCAGGCAGTGAAGAAAAACTAATACAATGAAATATGAACATCCGTAAGTACAGACATATTCTTCACACATGTCATTGTAATCATAGCCCTGGCATATCTGCTGAAGGTGTATGTCAATAAAATCTACTGTTTTATTGAGGTGTATTGCCAATGCCCGTACCAATTATCATCAATACATATACTAATGCTGGGATATTGTAATAATTATAAATACACATGCATGTATGCATGAAAAAAAGGAAAGAAGACAGAAGGAAAAACAAATAAATATGGAAAAAATCGGAAAAGTTGACAAAATTAAAATTTCTGTATTTTGCTTCCTGTATGCAAATTCACAGCCAGATTGTGAGGGAAGAGAGCAACAGGCATTAAACACACAAAAAAAAAAAGTAACTTTCACTAGTGTTCGACTGTTTGCTGGGTGGCAAGTGGGTGGGATGGAAAATGTACTTGGGATTGAAGGGTGTGGGGGGAGAGGAGGCTCATCCCTTATCAGCATGGGCATCGCCAGAAATATTTGTAAAGGGAGTCAGGTCATGGGTGTATTTAAAGGGGGAAGAGGTTCAATAGGTCCAAAATTTTTGTTCAGTAAAATTACCATATTACCTGTTCATAAAAATTTATTCGGGTTTATTTTATTCTCCTAAATTCCAGACGTATAGGATGGGAAGGAAATTATGTAATTCCACACACTAGATGGGACTGCAGACCAAATGTCTGCAATATCCCGATAGTTTCGGAATTTCTGCGATAAGAAACTGCATTGGGACTGTCATATCAGTTATATTTTTTTTTCTTGGAGTCTTGTTAAAGGAATTTGGTTTTTAAAAAGGCTGTGCAAGAAAAACAGTGAAACACCGTAACATTCTCAAGTTGTTTGGCACAAGATGAACAGAAAAGCATCAATACTAAGTAGCGTAACTTGTGGAATTGTATTCACTAATTGTAGAAACTTTACGGATTTTACAATTTACTAGTTGAAGAGAAATATTTCGGCAAGCTCTTCAGTTTCTTCACTGTGTAACATGTGGGGAGTTTGAAATATTCAAATTAACGATACTCCATTCAATAAAAATTGTAATATCTTTAATTAAAAATATTATTCCTTTCTTCACTTGTTCTAACCAAATTGTTTTCATGCAGTGCAAGATTATGTTGGGCACCTGCAAAGTTTTTGCACCATATTAAATCAATATTGTTTTCATTTTGCAAAAAATTTGCAGAAATGTTTCTTGCTCACTTCGCTTGCAATTAAATTATTTTCTGTACTGCATTGTAAATAGAGAGAGAGAGAAAGAGAGAGAGAGAGAAAGAGAGAGAGAGATAGAGAAAGAGAGAGAGATAGAGAAAGAGAGAGAGAGAAAGAAAGAGAGAAAGAGAGCGAGAAAGAGAGAAAGAGAAAGAGAAAGAGAGAGAGAAAGAGAAAGAGAGAGAGAAAGAAAGAGAGAAAGAAAGAGAGAAAGAAAGAGAGAGAGAGAAAGAGAGAGAGAGAAAGAGAGAGAGAGAAAGAGAGAGAGAGAAAGAGAGAGAGAGAAAGAGAGAGAAAGAGAGAGAGAAAGAAGTAAAAATAACTAAGAACTTCAGACTGTTGATGCTAAACAGTTTTGTCTTAAATGCAGGAACAATTGTTCAGAGGGAAAGGTGTGCACACATTTCAGAGACAATTTACGCGTATATTATTTTTGTTGTTTATTTGTTACAGGGAGGATGAATTGATTATGTAATATATTTAAATAATATATATGCACACATCCTCAATGCAATAAAACTAAAAGAGTGAGATAAAATGAGTTTTTTCTTTCCAGACTGAATTCTCATCGCAGCTTTTGCCCCCCGCCCCCCCTTATCAGAGGGGGTCTGCACATACCCATGTCAATGATATACTTCGAAGTAGATTTCCGTTTCTTTTTAAGGAATATGATAATGGATATGTACAGACACACAACTGTCGGGTCCAGCACCCCTGCCCCTCCACTCCACTCCACAACAAGCTTCAGGCCAGCAGTGTCCCGGATTTTCACTTATGAAACATAGCAACCTTAATCATACTAAAAGTTGAACCCTCTTACGTGAACTATATATACGCTGATAGGTCAGGTCATTGATAAAACTTGATTAGTAGATAAAATAATGACAATAATAATTATTACTAAGCTTATAATTGTTATTTAACAATAAAAACCTTTATAAGTTATTAAAAATAAGCCAAATTTATTCCAAATTTGTTATTATTGTATAAATGGAGAGACGTGCTACTCGATGCCCCGTATGAGTGAATAGCCAACAATTGTTGTCCATTACTTTCTTACATTTTGTAGTTAGTGTACTGAAATTCATATCTATTGTTTTTTGTTATTAACTTTTACACATTCCGTTCGAAAAAGGCCTTAAAAGTTAAGGGTAAATTTTACTCAAAGTTTAGATTCTGTGACCTCTCACAAAGAAAACTATACGTTTTGGAAGCTGTGGATCATTTTATTACTATTATTAAATGGTAGAATATAAAAATATAACCTGCTTCCTCTATTATACATTAAACATTTTGTGATCTAATGCAGTTTCTACTTTAGTTACAACTTTATTTCTGTTATTAACAGTAAAAATAAAGTTCTGGCTGTATAAAACTTGAACAATGTCAATATCCAGGGGGGTGAAACCCATTCACCCCCCCCCCCCCCCCCCGAATGCCTATCCTCATCAGCAGCCGCCATCTTAAGGTGAAAAAATGGGGGTAAAAGCCCTGAAAATGTTTTTTTCAGTATATTGCTACTTATTATACCAGATGTGTAACCCTGCTAAGGAATTAAAATTAGTTACCACTACACACCACTTAAAATAGATTTGGGTAGGATGGACTTCAGCCCTCCCCTGGCTGTGCGCCTGGGTGTGGTTAGCATGCAATGTCAACATCTTCAGACAAATCTTTTTTTTTTTTTTTTTTTGCCAGTGGTGGACATTGAACCTACGACACAGACAGACCTGTGATTACCACAAAACCAACTACAGTAGACTCTTGATTATCCGAGGTAACCTCGGACACGGAAAAACTCTGATAATACGGAGATAATGTGCTAATAGGTCGTAAATGACGAAACAACACTTAAAACTGTATAGTAATTATTTTTTACTAGTACAACATAAATGAGAAGATTACTTTTTCCGCTTAGAATAGGCCTACACGGACTTAAACACCACCGTAACAATCGGATACACCAACAATGTAACGAACACATGCAGCGCGGACGGTAACTTGACTTCATAAACAAACAGGGGGGTGCATTATGAAGCGCGATGTTTTCCAACCACTCCCTCGGTTAACCCAGAGCCTCAGTTAATCGGGACTCTGTTAACCCAGAGCCTCGGTTAATCGGGACTCTGTTAACCCAGAGCCTCGGTTAATCGGGACTCTGTTAACACAGAGCCTCGGTTAATCGGGACTCTGTTAACACAGAGCCTCGGTTAATGGGGACACTGTTAACACAGAGCCTCGGTTAATCGGGAATCTGTTAACACAGAGCCTCGGTTAATCGGGAATCTGTTAACCCAGAGCCTCGGTTAATCGGGACTCTGTTAACCCAGAGCCTCGGTTAATCGGGACTCTGTTAACCCAGAGCCTCGGTTAATCGGGACTCTGTTAACCCAGAGCCTCGGTTAATCGGGACTGTTAACCCAGAGCCTCGGTTAATCGGGACTCTTGTTAATCGCGAGTCTACTGTACTCCAATTAACATTGCATGGAACCATTGTTACTAACATAGGGTGCATATGTAAATTCTTAGTTGCTTGAGGTCTAAAATTGTGTGTCAAGTCATCCAACTAGTGTAGAGAAAACACAAATAATAAGTGGCTATGCATATTTTAATCATGTGTATCAAAGCCCATTCCACTCTCTCTGAGAAAGTTTCTTTAGCGTATATACTTACCTTCTTAACATGTTGTGTACATCCTATGCAGGTCTTTACAACCTTACACTTTTACACCTCAAGGGGCTTTTACACTCCCAGGTAAGAATTTTAGTTAAGGGAACTTTCCCTGCCTACACTGAAGGGTGCAAAATGGCAATATGTGCGAACGCAGCCAAAAAATTTGAATTCTTTGAATTCCCTTTTAGTTATGAATTAATGAAATACTAGTGACACTCCGAAAGTAAGTTTCGTCATTTTTTTTTTCACAGGGAAGCTGTATTACAAAGTGAGAAAACACATTGCCATAACAAAAGACAATCTTGCCTGAATTCACGACGGGAGGAACAAGAGCAGCGGAGTGATGGCGCATGCGCAGAGTGCCAAAGAATAGAGAGAAGCAGCAGACTGACGTGCCCGAGTTCATTCGAGTGCAAACCAGTATGGCAGAAAGAAGTTTGCTGGAAACGTGGTCACAAATGGAAGTGCGTGCTGTTGTGCGCTATGAATGGGCGCATGGGACTAGTGTTTCAGATATTCATCAACGCCTACAGAGCGTCTATGGAGACGACGTCATGTCCCGTGAGATGGTTGGGTGCTGGTGTTCAATGTTCAATGAAGGAAGGCAGTGTGTGGAAGATGAAGACCAATCTGGGCGCCCCTCCACGTCTGCAACAAACGTTGACAGAGTACAGGAAATAGTGTTAGCTAACAGGCACGTAACTGTGTCTGAAGTCGCGTCCACATTGGGAGTTGGATGTGCTGAAGCCCACCACATGATTCACAACTTGTTGGGATATCGGAAGGTGTCAGCAAGATAGGTGCCGAAAAACCTCCCCCCTGAACACAAGACTGCAAGAATAACGATAAGCCTCGAACACTTGATGTGGTACGAGCGTGAGGGCAATGACTTCCTGTTCAGGACCATCACAGCCGATGAGACATGGGTGCATAACTTTACCCCAGAGACCAAGTCCGCCTCAATGACATGGAAACATCCCAGCTCAACAGTCCCGAAAAAATTCAAAGTGTCGCAGTCTGCAGGTAAGATTATGCTGACAGTGTTCTAAGATGCGAAGGGTATCATTTTGTTTGATTACCTCACTACAGGGACCGTCAATGCTGCACGCTATTGCCACACACTAAGCAAACTGAAGTCTGCCATTCGATGCAAGAGACCAGGGCTCTTGAGTCGAGGGGTTTTGTTCTTGGACGACAATGCAAGACCCCACACAGTAAGAGTCACTGCAGAACACCTTCGTCGTCTGGGATGGGAGAGATTGAATCATCCAGCCTACAGCCCCGATCTTGCCCCATCAGACTTCCACCTTTTTCCTGCGTTGAAGTCAGCACTTTCGGGACGTCACTTCGGAAGAAACGAAGAGGTGCAACAGGCTGTGAAGAACTTCCTTAAATCGCTTGGACACAGATTTTTACCAGGAGGGTTTCTTCGAATTGATTTCATGGTATGACAAATGTATCAATGTCAGTGGCAACTATGTGGAAAAATAGCCAAAAGATGGTATTTTGTTATGACATTGTATTCTTGTTTGTAATAAAGCTTCCCTGTGAAAAAAAAATGACGAAACTTACTTTTGGAACGTCCCTCGTAGTTAACAAACATAGCATAGTTTCTGCTACTGTAATTTTTTAAAACAAAATATGTCAATTGATTTTTGGTGATGTTTTATGTCTACACTTTGAAGTTTTCTTCCCATGAAAGTGCTGGAATTTAATTTCAGATACCAGCTAATACTTTTCTGGAGTCCAGTCAGCAAAAAAATGCTATGCCACACTTGTGCAGAGTTCAAATGTCCAGAAAATTTTGGAAAACAATTTTTGTTATATTTTCTGTAACATGTTTGAAGAAATGGATTTAGTGATTAATTATCACATGTGATATTATGAATATTTTAAAGGACAACTCTGGTAAACTGCTATAATATAGTTCCAATGGAAAATTTATATATTAAAATTGATTCTGAACTATTGCAAATTGTAACAATTTTCATCTATTGGTGTAGTTGGGAATCAGCACAAGGATCGTGCAGTATTGGCTCAGCCCTACTATTTATTTTACATAGTGAAAATATAATTTAGCTTTCATTTAATAATCTCACATATATATATATATATATATATAAACAGTTAAATATGTGCATTGGAATCAGGTCAAAAAATTACGCAAATTTCCTGCTTCCTTACATCACTTATTACATGGTTTCCTCTTCTTAAACGGAGTTGTGAGTGAAAAATGTAATTCCTATTCTTTGTCAACACTTTCTGGATAGAATTAGAGGTTAAGTGTTTCTGCTGGGGTTTATTGGATTGCAATATATCCATGTCAGAAAACTGTTTTTATGAGGCATTCCAGTGGCATAGCGGTAATGCTGTAACCTTGTAATCAAAGGGTTCTGGATTCAATCCTTGGGGGAAACACTGCAGTGGGCATGGCATAATGTTGAGACAGTATATGTGAAAGTTCTTAGGTTACTAGTCAGGTTAAGTTGAGTGCATACATTGCTCTCATCACAGAATGAAGACTTGGGAGACCAGTACAAGGTTAAAAATATGAGAGTGACGGGGTAGAACTTAAGACTATTTTGTTTTAACACCATTAAGCCTTGTTTCCATGATATGAAAAACTCAATATGCTGACCAAGGCAGAAATTTATTTTATTAAAAACACAAACTAAACGTAACGTTTCAACCTTCTAGCAAGGTCTTCTTCAGACTCTGCACCAAGTACAAATGTAACAAGGTACAAAACAGGACGATATAAGAGGGAAAGTCCATTGATGCGGCCTTCGATTCGGGTTCCACTAGGCGGTTATGAATTTCAGCCCATTCATACCGGACAACAGCTCTCACTTCCTCCTTTGACCACGAATTCAACACGCACCTTCTCTCCATACCTGCCGGGCCACGACTGAGAGGCACCTCCCCTCGTTTGCACGCACTACGCTCATGCCATCTGTTGGATCGCGGTCATACTTCACCCACTGGTGTATGGGTGTCTGTTGTATTCCAACATGGCCTGGTTTCCCAAATTGCTGTACGATTTCCCTGGCAAAACTGGAGGGGGAAGCTTATTTTTGGACTTTCCCTCATATATGGTCCTGTTTTGTACCTTGTTACATTTGTACTTGGTGCAGAGTCTGAAGAAGACCTTACTAGAAGGTTGAAACGTTTAGTTTATGTTTTTAATCAAATAAATTTCTGCCTTGGTCAGCATATTGAGTTTTTCTATTTTGTTATATGGTTCGCTCTGGATCCTGTTGTGCTTTTACAGAGAATTGGGTTCCAGGAGTGACTGAGCTGGAGTCCCACATCCCTGTTGCAATCCGTGTTTTCTCTGGCAATGGCTATGGCTTCCTTTACTCTTCACTCCCAATAACAGACACATTTGGCCATGATTTTGGTTTCTGCAAACAAAATTCTGTGGCCTTCAGTGGTGTTCTTCTAGTCCTGACTATTCTGGCTGTAACAGTCTGATGTATTACAAGAGTCAAATGAAAATCTTAACCTTAAAATTCAGACAAAAATTACAGGATGGACTATATACAGCTCACATTTACAAGAGTTATCAACTGTTATTTATAACACGATCTCAAGGCTGCAACACTGATCAAGTGAGCTTCAAAATACCATTTTTGTCATTTTAAAGATGGAACCTCCTATACACACTTGCACAGTGAAGGGGAGTGGTTTTTGCCCTCTGTCAGCTTAAAACTTACAGAACTTTCTCGGCAAATAATAATTCAATATCTCTGTGTATCTTACCACACCAGAAAGTTTACTAATGGAGGAGAAAGTTCGACAATGGCCTTAGTTCGTAGGCAGATTGGTGACAAAAGTCATAAATGATTGCACATGGATAAAGACTTATTCTTCTTGAGGAATACAGGCACCAACTTAAACTTGCAAATATATGTAGATCAGCAATAGGTCTGTGCTAAAATTCAGCAAACTTGTGCAACCCATACAGAAATCTACTATACAAGAAACAAAAACATATTAAGGTTTCAAATGGACTCTCCCTTGTAGTTTTGATGTTCATTTCTTCTCTGATGAATGGTGCATCCTGTTTGTCCTATATAATGTATCCCACATTCACAGGGTATGTGGTATACTCCTGGAATACGGAGTTCCAGGTCATCTTTGACTGAGCAGAGAAGGGCCTTGGTCTTGATTGGTGGTCTAGGAATAGTCTTACCCAATGGCAAGAATTCTGCTCAATTTCCCGGTATGTCCAATGAATGATAAAACTGTTGTACTGGGCGTTCCTCTCCTGTGTTGCCACACACAGAGGAGCTGTGGGGTGAAGAATCAAGTCCTTGTAAGGGTCTCATCCCCATGTTTGGCTGCTTTGGGTTGTAAAGAATCAGCTTTTCTATGGGACACGCTGTTGTCCATGGTTGTTCTCTTGAACTCCCTGTTGATATCTCTGTTGTGTCGTATATTCTGATTCTAAGATGAGTGAATTCTGATTGTAATTCTCCTGGTCTGAAATAGTTACTGCCCTGTTTAGCAGATGTCATTTTCCTCATTTGCGAGGATCACTCGAGCTAGTGCAGGAAAGGTGACAAGTTGGAAGAAACCCTCTTTAGAGTGGGAGGATTTATATGCACTAAAAAATAACCAAAATATGCATGCAAATATGCACTAAAAAAAGGCCACAAAATGCACTAAAAATTTTTAAAACAACTAATTTTAAGGTTCTGTACGCCTTAAATGCAAAGCAAATGTTATCAGTAACTCACTGAATGCAATTATAGAAATGAAAGTGTGATAAATTGTGCTTTTTAGGATCACCAAAAAAATACTAATTTACGAATGTTTTTACTTTCTTCGAACAAAGTTATATTACACACATTCCTGTCTGGAGGCTCGCTCTAAAAACTGCAATATTGCAATTATAACAATATACCTAGGTACGTATCTTATTAGAAACACTATGCTCTTTTTGTTGCATTAATCAATATCTTATTCTTTTACATTAGCAATTCAATACAATATATATTATTTATCGATGTTTTCAGGTAGCAGACTGTTGCGATTGTCAGAAAGTAAGTATTTGTATTGTGAAAATGTTCTTTCCATTTCACAAGATGCCACTGGACAGTATTTGTTAGTTTCATTTCTTGTGTTGATATCCTAATGTAAAATGGATTTTTCTGTAATCAAAATTTTCAAATAAATAATGCTCAGTTGTGGAATACCTAGGCAAATCCAGGACAGATTCCCCCTGCAACACCAAATTCACCCGATGCAGCAACTGCAAAGCTGGGTTTCTGAAATTATTGCTAACCGCTTCCCCAATTCAGCTTTCTTAACTTCTCCTGGTACTATTTTCTTTTGAGCAATATCGAAAAGATATTCGATGGACAAAGAAAAATCTAATGTTTGTTCGTTTAAAACTATCAATTACATTTTACCATATCTTTAATACTTCATTTAAGATTCAGATCAGCTACATTTTGATTCAAATTAACAACACAATCATAAATTGCACATGGTAAAACTACAGACATACCACAATGATCTGAATTGCCTAGTGCAGGGATTCCACCTGCAAACACTACAAATGTGAATCCATCACCTTAACTGTCAATTCGAAAGAAGCAATGCTGCATTGCTACCTTTAACGTGCGGTTCTAATGGCGATAGAGTTCGCACAGAGACAAATGTATTATAGGCAGATATTGAACTCGGGCAGCAAACCGTCTGCATTGTGAATCTACCGTAACATGGGAGTCCAAACGCTCTTTGTCATGCGAGATTTAATGGAAAATAATGCACAGCGACATTCAGTCATTGTACACATACCAGCAGCTTTAGACCAAAGAATAAGAAAAGCATATATTTTTAAACATAAATTGTGCTGCAGGTTATATAAGATATAATTGTGGCAAATTTCCTTATCAAAACCAGGGACCGTGTTATACGTTCATAAAAATGGCATTAAATATATCAATATGTGCACAAATCCCACGGACCCTCAGTTTTATCGAACTAAAATATTTCTCCTTCCAATTACTTTAATAGTAAAATTAGCATTTCAAATCACCACTACTTTCGTGAAGAAAATCACCCAAAAATCATGTTTGATCCTCGCCAGTATGTTTGAATATTTAGCTGCAATCCATCGACAGACATAATAAAAATGCAATAACTTTTTGCAATTATGTCTAATTTAAGAATAAAATATGCTCATAGTGCATATTTTCATCAACTGACCATCATTCTCTTAGTTTCTACTTTCTTCTTATTTCTTATTTTGCGAATAAAAGAATGAGGTTATACAGCAGCATTGCCCGCAAAAGTTAACAAGTTTATAAAAAACACAGTATCCAGGTCTATGCAGGCAACAAATGTTTTCTGTTACTAAAAATGAAAGCTGTGTTTGAGCATGGTAAATTTGCATTTCGGCAAATTTCCATTCAAGCTGCAAAAAACTACTCTAAATGCCTGAAATTTATTACATGTTTAGAGCATACTTGGTTATAAATAACTCTGCTGGCAGTGGTAAAGGCATCGTTACCTTCTAGCTACTGTTGGAGCAATATGCTGTTACCTCTCCCCTTCCCTTCGGCATTTGTTGTCACTTCTGCAGCACACACACGCACTCAGATTTATCAAGATGTCACATTAACAGATAATCCTCAAATAACGTGACCCCAGTGTTGTCACTGGAATTTGGAAATGTGATTCACATCTCTGAAGGAATTTGGAAATGTGATTCACATCTCTGAAAGGTCGTTGGTTGATGAAAGGGTGGGTTTTGTCAATATTCACAACCAGGCCACCTGCAAACCATGAGTTTTGGAATGTCCTTGACCCAACTAGTGCCCAAGACCAGACGAAGTAGGCTTTTTTTTAATGCTGACACAAAGAATGGGAAAAATGAAGCAGACAAACTTGTAACTAACAACTACATGATAATTACAACCAATATATGCAAGTTAAGCTAAAATATGCATGTTAAGCTAAAATATGCACGAACATCCCAAATATGCAATATGGACTATAAAACTTTACCGGAGTAATCCACATCAAGTGAAATGGATAAATCCGTTTAGAGCATATGAATTTTCCTTAAGGTAAAAAACATGCAACATATGAAAAAATCGGCTCCCTAGTTATAATGCTATACTGGATAAAAGTATTCCAGCTTTCAGGTTGAGGAAATATTTATTGAGTAGACTATCTAAAACTCAATTGGGTATTATACTGTTACAGTTGGATCTAGATGAACTGTAGAAGAAATCACATTCTCAATTTGGTCAGTGTCTGTATTACACTTGTATGTTGAATTAATGATTTGGTGTCCACTTTATGCACAGTAAGGCTAATTGGGACTGGACCTACAGTTTAAAGTGGGATCCGAACCACTATGTGCCTCCACCAGGTATCGAACCCGGGACCCCTTGATTACAAGGTGGCGACACTACCACTGCACCATCGGGGAGGCTCTACCACCACTTGTATGTTGGGCACCAACATGTTCAATGATTTTAACGTGGCGGGTGTATTTGAACTGGAACCCAGTGGGGCAAAGTGGCAACCATCCTCTTCAGTTTGAATGTCTAGAATAAAACTAGAAACAACGTAATGACTCAAGAACTTGGATGTTTTTAGAATATGAAAAAATTGCAATGGATCAATTTCAGAGACCACTTGGCCTGTCTCCCCTATGAAAAGGTTGGATAAATGTTGTGTAATGGATGTTTTTACTTAAAAAGGCAGGAGGGGGGATACATATTACATTCATACCTGAAGGACTTTTACTTGGCAACAATTTGTATCAATGTTTTGTTTAGACCCCTTAGCTTCAATAGGAATTAACCACTGCTTATCAATTTCACTCTTTGATAACTAACAAACCAAAATAAAGTGAAAAATGGTAATATAGTTATCTAACCTCATAAGCACATTGCATCCAATTATAAAAGCTAAACCTGAAGCAACGAAGCACCCAAGCCATCTGTTATGATAAAAGAAAGCCACATTAAGCAAAGCAATAAAGTCTGAAAATATTAATAGCAACATAAAATGTGATATCAGTCAATATATGACCGGGATATTATCTCTCGGCTTCAAGTACAGTGTACCTGTAAATTCTTCTATCATCTGTATCAGTTATGATTTCCAGACTGTTCACTTACCTTAAATTTCAGTGCTGTCAAAATAGTATATTTCTTATATAACAGTTATACAAATAATATTTCAGCAACATTAAATCCAAGCGAGTTCTGAAAAACACTCGTGCATCAATTAAAACTTAATGCAAAGCACCAGTGGCGGCAATTGGGTTCAAAACTGGGGGGGGGGGGGGAGACAGTATATTTCCCTTTGTATACAAGGTTTAACATAGTGCGGTGGCAAAAGTGGTGAAAATTTGGGGGCAACTGACCCCCTTGCCCCCCCCCCCTAATCGCTGCCACTGCAAAGCACCATATTACTGGAATCAACAAAGCTCATATAATGGTGTCAAAAAGTTGCAAGGAGAGAAAAGAGAGATATGATGATAATTAATGACTAGACTGATGAAGGGACATGTACACAAAGGAAGACAAAAGCCAAGCCTAGGACTAGTCTGGAACAAATAATGGTAAAATAGTACAACAACTATTTTCTGACTAGGATTTTCATAGAGCATGACAAATGGTTTGCATATCACATAGATTTCAACAAGAATTTCAAAAATCTAACCCAAACTGCTTAATTTTGTTGACCAACAAAGACCAACATGAAATGTTGAATTAGGTTGTAAAATAGCAACTATTTTTGTTTAAAAAGTGCAGTAACAGTTTATGATTTTAGGTTATCTTTGAAAAGTTACTTTTTAGAAGTAAACGAGTTATGCAGTTACTTCACTCGAACATAAGTCGCTTATTTAATAAAATGAGTAATTGTAACCTCTGTAACTCAGTTAAAAAAAATTCAAAGGACCATAGCTCCGGTCCTAATTGAGCCAGAGTGAAAGTAATTGCAGATTAGGAATCTGTGCGTCGAGGTATTTCAGAAAAATGGTTATTTGATGGTCTAGAATCAAAAATAAGGAAATAGGAAACCATAGTTTTATGATCTATTTTCAATGCTCCTAGTAGAAAGACTAGTTATCGTAGAATATTGACAATCATTTCACACAAAATTTGAACCTTCCTTAAAGTAATGAGCACTGTTTGGGTTTCAAAAAAGTTATTTGTGTTCGAGAAAAAAAACTTAAAAATGACAAAGTGAGAGCATTCTAGGTCAAATATTTCCCATGTTTGAGACAGTTTCGCCTGAGAAAATTAACTCTGAAGCTCATTCCTTTCTGTAATCATTGTTAATAACTCAAAAGTTACTCCTACCCCAAAAACCAACTGAAAGCTACTATTTTCCAGTTAGTTTAGAGAAGCTACAATGGGCATCATGTTTCATGCATGGACTGCAAACATTTTGCTCTCTCTGGCACTGATGAGAATTTCCAATTAACTTTCATTATAGATAACCTCATATGTTTATCCGGGATGGGCAACCTTTTCTTACCAGTAACGGATATACACTGCTCCACAAAACCTTAAGCAACTCTGTACAACGTGGGATAGGTGAGATGTGGTGACCATTCAACACTTGTATAAACTTGTGCAAACATAAACAAGCACAGGCAGTGCGAGTGGCCTCTATAACGCGTGATCAGCACCATATAAACCAAGATTAACAGCTTGTGCCTGCCAGAGCAAACCACAGCCTAGTATTGTCCCAGTCCTCAAGCAGTGAAGTGGTGGTTCGTGAGTGGGATATCAAGTGTAGACACTTTGAAATGAATCGTAGACATCATTTGAGTGACGTTGACTGAGGTGGAATAATTGGACGACTGGAAATGGGTCGGTCCCAAGTGGAAGTGGCAAGTGAATTCCATGTGCATAAAAGTGTTGTGTCAAGGTTGTGGCATCGCTTCCAACATGATCCTATTGTCAGTAGACGTCATGGAGGAGGCCGTCCGAGGACGACATCAGCAGCTGATGACATGTTTCTCACAATCACTGCCAGACGTAACCGCTAAGATTACTCCTCTCAACTGGCAAATGATTTGTTTCAAGCAACGGGACGTCTTAGTTGTGGAACTGTTCGTAGGTGGCTGAATAAAGCAGGACTGTATGCCAGGAAGCTTGTGCTGTGTGTGCCATTGAAACGGGAGCACAAATGTGCACGATACACATGTCAGGAACATGTCGAATGGGGAGAAGACCAGTGGGCAGGACTAATGTTCTCTGATGAGTCTCGATACAGCCTGTCGTCTGATTCTGATCGGATATTCGTGTGGAGAGAGCCAGGAACACAATATCACCTTTTATTCATTGTTGAAAGGCCATCCTTTAGAGGTGGTTCCATCATGGTGTGGAGTGGTATCATGCTGGATGGGAAAACGGACATCCATTTTATGGAACATGGAACTTTGACGGCACAACGTTATCAGGATGAAATTCTCTATTCACGTGTTCACAATTTCCGTGGATCATTTGGTCCGGACTTACTTTTTATGGATGACAATGCACACCCACACCATGCACATCTTGTGTCCGATTATCTGGAGACAGAAGACATTACCCATATTTAATGTCCTGCATAGTCGCCGGACCTTAATCCAATTGAGCATGCTTGGGATGCTCTTGGGCGAAGAATAGTGCAGTGCAATCCACCACCACGAACAATTCCTGAACTGCGGACAGCCCTCTTAGAGGAAAGGCCCAGTCTTCCTCAAGACTTGATAACCACTCTGATCTGCAGCATGGAGGCCAGATGTCGTGCCTGTGTGTCTGTTCGAGGTGGCCACACACCGTATTGACAGCCTGTGCCCTCCCAGATTCCAGCTCTTCATGTAGGGTTATAGTGGTACTGAACTTTCTGGCCACCCTGTACACCATATCTGAATTTTTGGTGTTCATTTGTGTTGCATTGTGCATCTGTACCTTCCTTATGTTCATTAAACGTGGTGATTTGACATTTTCTTTTCATTTAGTCCTATTTCGTTCAAGTTGCTTAAGTTTTGTGGAGCAGTGTATATGATACTAGAATTATGCTCAATTACCGTGGGCTTTTTAGAAATGCCTAGTTACATTTAGAAATATCACGAGTGTTGCAATTATGTACATAAAAACAAAAAAACTCCTTGATTTACTCACATCAGAACTTGATTCTGAACTGAAAATAAGCCTACAACTTTCACATTTTAGAATATTTCAATTATCCTGTGCTTGAATGACATTAGGATAAAATTAAATTGGTAAAAATATCTTCCAATCTCATGGCAATGAACACAATTTTTCTTTAAAAAAAAAAACACTCATAATTAACAGCAATTAACATTAATAGCAGTAATTGTTCAAAATTTATGTCAGGGAAATTTGTTTGCAAAAGATGACAATATAGACCTATATTCTTTGGGTCGGTTGAAATTAAGAATGGTAGTTCCTCTTTAAACCATTTTAAACCAGCTATTTTAATTTTATTGTGCAAGTCCAAATGACTAACGTATGGTGAAAAAAATTTGCACAAAGTTTGCAACCCTGCGGAACTGGCAATATTGAACACTGACACACCATTTGATCTGTGTTGGATTGTACGTCTACCAGTTATGTAGTGTGAAGAGCAAGAGAAGGTTGGTGTAAAAACAAGTCAGTATGGAGCTGAAAGAAGACTACCGTCGGAAAATATTCGTGCAATATTGGACAGAGAATCGTGCTGTTCGAAAGTCCGAGCTTGTGAAACATTTTCAACGTGTAGGATTTTCCCGTCGTACGGTTTATAATATTGTGTCACAATTGGAGAAGGGAATCAACGTGGAAAGAAAGCCGGGCAGTGGACGGAAGTCGAAGTTAAATGAACCCAGAGTGTTGCAACAACTGCGACGTGTTACTGCAGGTAAGGTGGCAAAATCCTACCGTGAGCTTGGTAGCAGGTTTCAGTGTGATAAAAACAAAGTGAAGAAAACATTACAGAAGATGGGGATACGGAGATATAAACGAAAAACTATGCCAAAAGTGACGGAGCAACAAGTTGTTGTCCAGAAACAGCGTTTACGAACCCTTGTGACAAAAACGTTCACTGCAACAAATGACGTGATTTGTATCATGGACGATGAGCCTTATTTCACCCTAGATGGCAACGAGTGGCAGCCGAAAACCTACTATGATCCTGGAACTGCTGCCGTGCCCGATCCAGTGTGTTTTGCTGCCAAAACCAAATTCCCACAGAAGGTGTTGCTATGGCTTGCCATGAGTGAGAAAGGACTGTCGAAACCTCAGTTTTTCAAGGCTGGTCTTGCACTCAACGCCGACCGGTATGTAAAGTTCTGTTTGCCTAAAGTGAAGCAGTTTATCAATGAATACCATCGTGGGGACAATGTTGTTTTTTGGCCAGATTTAGCCAGCTGCCATTACGCTGCACGAAGTCTTGCGGTCATGGAGCACTTAGGTATCCCTTACATATCCAAAGAACAGAATCCCCCTAATGTTCCCCAACTGCGGCCCAGTGAAGATTTCTGGGCAAATTTAAAGCGGATGGTGTATGCCAATAATTATCAACCATGAACCGTTGCAACCCTCATCCAACGGATCCGCAGATGCTTCCGCGATGTTGATCCATCAACATTTGGTCCATCTATGCAAAAAGTGCCCCAAAATTGTCGCAAGGCCAGCAGACTCGGTGTGAATGTGTTTGTTCATTGATGTTCAGATACGACCCTTGTATACCAACCAGAACCCGAAATACATCTGTGCGTTTTTGCCCTTGACCACAGAGTTTTCTTTTTGTGCAAATTTTTTTCATCATACGTTATGTGATATAAAACAACATCATAATGAAATGACACACCAGCACTTCAGCAGTACGAAAAATCCGAGAAATTGGTGGTAGTAAGCTCAAGGTTAAATATGAAAATATAGAGGGGAAGAAATTTCAAAGCAATCCAATTCCTTCTACACAAGAACATAGTTGCATACATAAACTCTCATGAAAATTCACAATGAGGAAACACGAAACTTCACATATATAAAAATATTAAAACTGCGTTAATAATGAATAAAGAAAAGTAACTTGTTACAAGTAAGAGCAAAGACTGGTTTTAGGTACACAGATATGAAAAATCAGCACAATAATATATATATAAAAAAAGAAAACCAAGTTATTGTTTTCATGGTTTAATACCCTTTTATTGACAACAAAAATAATACAGTAGCTGCAATAATCAAGAACCATCTAACCTGTCTTTAACGGTGCCTGCAAAGTTCCTCTACATCTCTAAGTTACTCTGGTCCTTTCACGAGACAAAAAAAAAGCGTTACTCTGGCATGTTCTTTCCCAAACATTACCTCATCACTGCAGAAATCACAGCTATGCACATCAGCAAATTTTAGTGAGAACTTTTCACTAAAATGATTTGGTTACCAATATTCTCATTCCACCAAACAAAAAAGTTATAATTTTAGTTGTGTACATTACACCTAATTTCCGCAAAACAATAAAACATATACAAAACAGTGCGACTTTCCTTTTATTGATCCCTGAAGAGTAACGTAACGTAACCAATCACTTTTCATGATCCTAGCGCAAACATTAATTGAACATGAAAGTACAAATGGAAGACACCAAGCATTCTCCTTATTTTCTTTTTTTGGTGGAAAAACTAGTAGAATGTTCTATTACTCAAGAAACAAAAAATTGTACTTTAGTGTTATATGGACTACCTTATTTCAGAAAATGCAATGCAGGTCTCCCTTATTGCACAACACTAGAGCAACTTGCCTAAGTTCTTAGGTTAGGCTAGCTAAGTTTAGTTCTCTTAGCATAAGTAATAATTTCCAGTGTATTTATGCTAATAAAACCAAACCCAACAGACCTAAACTAACAATGTAGGCACTACTCCTGTGAACAAGCTTCTCGGTGATATAGCTGACTTTTGGGAATCACAATTAACAAAAGGCTAATTGCATGAATTATATATTGCAAACTCTCAAATACAGTGTTCCTATTATGTCCACAAGGGATTCTTTGCTTCCCCAGAAAACACTGTCTGAAATGAGGTAATCCGTATAATACTAAAGTACCCAAAAAATAATTACGTGAACAACATTAACACTAACAACAATATTTACACTATAACTACATTGAATGCGTGTGTCTAAAATGCCAGTGCAAACAATTTTAACCAACTCTGTAAACAAGTGGAATGTTAGAGAAGAACATGATCAATTATAGTAAAGTGCCATGAGAAAATGTTAGTTACACTTTTACGTTTCCAGGTATTGGGAGTTTAAAAGAAATTAGAATTTTTTCTTCAAAAATTACTATTGGGTAATGGAAACTAAAGTTATGAAACAGGATTTGAATTTGCACAAGTACAAATACCTTTCTCAATTCTTAAATAGCATTATTTTAAGTTGTGAACATTACTGTTTCATTTATACTTACAAATAATAAAAACACAAATTGTTCTCAAACAAGCATTGCACATCTTTTCTTTGCAACGTTTCAGCACATCGGGCCAAATCAAAATATTTAATATATAACGATAAATATACTTTTTAAGTATATCAGAATTTTATCTAACATGCAAAGTTAAAGCGTTAAAAACAGAAACAGGCATACAGTGCTTGTTCCAGCATAGTGCATGTTTTTATAGATTTTCTTTAATTTTAAAAAAAATGTTTTTGAAAAAATAGGAAAGTTAGAATCGCAGGGAAAAAATTAACACACAGGAAATCTACAAATGAAATTACGTACTAATAATATGAAGAATATAATCAGGTAAACAAATCTTAATATGTTCCTTACAATTTGGGATTTGAGGCATTTGAATAAGCAAAAGTAATGTGTGCAAACATATGGTGGTTTGTATGGGCAAACATGTAAGACAAGTCTGTTTTGTTTCTGTTGCACATTTCCATTAATTGAACATCCCAGAAGACTTTTATGTAATGTAAATGGCGGAATAAATACTAAGCAGTACGAATGGGAAATGCATATAAAATAGAAGCAGCTCTACATGTATAGACCATCTTGAATCCCACACAAATTCCATGTTATTACAAAATGATCCATGGACGAAATGTATTTCGGTTTGTATGAAACAAGTATCCTTGCATGCACACGTTTGCTCATGGAAATACAGAAACATGTTTCATATTGGATATAAACCTTGTGCCTATAAGTTTGCAAATAAAACCAGAAAAACATTCATTGAATTCCTCCTCTTAAAAGCTTTCATTTGGAAATATGTATAAGCACACCACATACGATTATTGGTTTTGCAATATACAACTGTATACAATGTATATACCATAATAATGCTTTGACTCGCAAATAATACTTGAAATTCACTGGTGATAGTTCTTACAACCTTTTTTTTCGGACTTCTAAAACAATGAACAAATAAAGCACTTAAGAATATATTACAAAGAGAGCACAAATATGAAACTCACCCATATGCAGTGAGACATGCTGTTTTATGCTTAAAACGTATTGACAACATAATTTAATGCAATCTATAAGGCAATCTATCTTCAGAAATATTGCACTCAACATTTTTTTGTTCGATTCTTAAATTTGTTAAAAGAATTCAGCTCCATTTTTATAACTTGTAAGGTACGTACAATGTTACATATTGTTTACTTTCATTATAAACTCATAAAAAATAATAAACTCAGATTATGAGGGTTACATACTTAGGAACCCATAAGCAGAATACTTAGAAAATAAAACTGAATGTAACGTTAATGACTTAAAGTGAATAGTTAAGAGTTCTTAAGATAAAAAAAAAACATAAAAAAGATTAATGTGATGGTAATGTTATAAATACAAAATTGAGGGAAAAGATAATATTGGACTGGTGTGTAAAGAGATCATACTTAATGCAATGAAACTAAAGTGGAAGGTCCTTGAAATAACATCCCCCCCCCCAGTTGTTGGTGGCTCTGAATTAGGTGAAGGGCTAGTACTCTAACACACACACACACACACACACTAAAATTTAGTGTGCTTTGTTAGAAACCCCATTTTCTAATCAGTATGTGTAACTACAGATCTATTTTTTCTGTTACTCCATTTTTTTCTTACTAGCTCTTTCCCTAATTCAGAGCCACCACTGGAGCCTAATAATAATAAAAATAAAGTGGAGCATATTTCTTGAAAGATCTAGAATAGTAGAGGTGCTGTGTCTACAGACAAAAGTAATACCATTTTCATGTTAGCAGTTTCTTTGTGCTACCAGCTAGTCTTTTATGTTTACATGCAAATGTTATATTGTGAAGTATGCAAGTGAATAGCAGTGAGCAATACATTTTTTTAAGTAGAACTTTGTTCTGCATCACAAAAATCATCACATGTAAAGCATTAAAGGAAAACATCCAACTTAACACAAGGGGTACCAAAGGTTTTGCCTGTTCAGGCATAATTTGTTTAATAATGGAAAGATTGAAAGATTGGTGTCCTCTACTCAAGAGTTACCCTTCCACACAGTTCCCATCACGTTCGATGCATTTGAGCGAGCGTTTTATCCAGCCCTCAAAACCAGTTTGAAAAAATTCCACAGAACACTCCTTGCCTCATCGTTTGAAAGCTGTTTTAACCACTGTAGGTCCTCGAATCTCATGCCACGAAGAACAGACTTAAGTAGTTAAGTTCAAAGTGGGAGAAACCGAAAGTGTGGACGACAAGGAGTGGTAGGCCATCAATGTCGTTGACCGACGACAACCTCCACAGGGATGATGAGCTCATTCGAGAGGATAGACGCATCGCCATAATATGGGATGGGACAGCACATGCAATGATTGAGAGTTGGGATACCATAAAGTCTGAGCTAAGTCTGTGCTTTGTGGCATGAGATTGGATGACCTACAGGAGGTTAAAACAGCTCTGAAAGGTGAGGCAGGGAGTGTTCTGTGGAATTTTTCAAAACTGGTTTTGAGGGCTGGATAAAACGCTGGCACAAATGCATCGAACGTGATGGCAACTGTGTGGAAGGGTAACTCTGAGTACAGGACACTCAGACAAACTATATGTATGTTCATTGTTTCAATCTTTCCATTATTAAACAAATTATACCTCAACAGGCAAAACTTTTTGATACCACCTCGTACTTCACATTTAATGCCACAAATAATAACTATCACTTAAAGCAGTACTGTTATTCACGTTGCATTATCTTCACAATAAAAGACAATCCTAATATGACAAATATTTGTTCTGTTTGCAACTAATTGTTGGTTGGAAATAGAGAGAGAAGGTTGTAACTTTATACTACTCAGCTCAAATGTTGTGTTACTTACTGGGATTCTTTCTGACAAAGCTATATTTTATACAAAATTTCTTTCCTTTCTTTACATCTACATTCTGTTTTGATGCTGCATTTTGAGAGAATTTTTAGCCAAGTGAAACTGATGTTAATTATTTTGCAGTGCTTACATCCTTTTCATGTTAATATTTTTGTTAGGCTACGGATTATTTTGGTAATTGTATTTGAGCTATATCATTGGTAAGTCATTACTTTGAAAATTAGTCTTCAAGGTCAATTTTTGCTGAAGATGTAAACGGACTAATTTCTTGCCGAGAACAACTTTCGTTATCCTAGGAAACAGTATCGAATACCATGAAAAATGGAATATTTAGGACTGTTTTTCCTTTGAAAAAAATTGAATGGACAAATAATTAAATAATTATCTCACACATTCTAACTCTATTTAAAATTTAAAAATTCATATTAAATATTGTAACATTTGTCAAAAATTCTAATGAGGCACTTCAAAGTTACGAACAGATTATTTGAAATGCATTTTCCCCTGCACACCATCATCTTCTCTGCACTGTTGCCAACTGTATACAGTACAGGGTAACCAACTTTGTTCTTAAAGAAATATCCTATTTATCAAAATGCAGCATGCACACACATTTTTACATTGATTATAATCCTGCCTGCACATGTAATGAAAGATTTTATGTTAAGAAGAGTTAAGAGGACTGTAGAAAATTGTACACTAATGTGAAAGTTTTATATGTATGTATTTTCACCTAATAGGATTCTCACACTATTCATTCTTGAGATTACATTCAATTGATGGTTTACAAAATGGTTCTTGCATGTAAAAACACACCTCTACTACTAGTATTACTATTATTTCCCCCAAAGATAATGGTAATGAAGTAACTTGACATATTATTCATGCAAAGGACATTAACAATATTAAAATAACAGAGTATCACAGGTTAAAAAGTCAACAAAAAAATGTACGACTGCAACGTGCAACAAGAAAGAAACTCTGAACACCGACCACATGTGAATGAACACCTTAAATAAATAAATCAGGCTCCAAACATGCATCACCATCTACCACAAAGGATGATGGTGGTACTTCAAGTCCATCTTGCCAGAGGTCTGTTCGGAACCATGGCCGTAAAACTCCTCCGATGCAACCTGTCGGCAAGATGTCGCGATGTTGGAATTAACGTCTGAGCCATCTTTGGTTATGGCACCCTCGACGCAGAATTCGGATGCCGCGCAATGGTTGATCTCCTCATGGATTTCTGCGTTGCAAGTGCCGTTTGTGACTTTAGGGTGAATGAAATCACTGTTTGATGGGTTTGACGGGTTATATTCCACGACATTCAGCATTTCAACAGAAGAAGGTAGATGCTGGCTTTCGCTGCAAACCAAAAACATTGCTAATTTCCTGACAAAACACCTTTCAGAACATTTCACAACATGGTGAGGATGGAGGCAGAAGGCATGGAACAAACATTAAGGATCTTAAATGAAACTGATGCAATGAAATAATAATAAAAATTAAGTAATCTATAGAATTCAAGAAACACTTAGCATTCCAATCTAATTATTTCAGGCAACAATGCTGATTCAAATTGACATATGAAGTATTAATTAACAATCAATCAATTAAAAACATGATTTCTTCTATTTTACAAA
The DNA here is from genome assembly GCF_977018435.1 of Lepisma saccharinum. Lineage (NCBI taxonomy): Eukaryota > Metazoa > Arthropoda > Insecta > Zygentoma > Lepismatidae > Lepisma > Lepisma saccharinum. The sequence continues at coordinate 10,470,338 of NC_139233.1, forward strand.
CACATACATGTTTAGCAATATGAATATGAATGCTGTAACAGTCTACATTTCTTTAACATCTAAACTATTCTCATCTTTTTAATCTTACATGCAAATCCTTGATGGTAAGAGTACACTAATAGTATGAATAAAAAAAGACTTCACAAATCACCAGCACCCAGGCAAAGTGTACTGGACATCTGATTCTAAAACCGTAATATGTATCCAAATTAAACATAAACCAATTGCAGTGGTAAATAATGCTTTGAATGAGTAGGGTATTCAACCATTGATTGTGCATTTACATACATATATACAAGTACTCGCAAACAAATCAGTCTTGAGTATTATTTGAAGGTCTTAAATAAAAACAGACGTACAAAAATTACGTTAAGCAGCATTACTTTTGGTAATGCTCATTCACGATCACTGTAAACACAGTTAAACAATTCCAGAAACTAAATTCTGCTATGTGCTTACCGAAATAAACACCATTTTGCTATGTTCTCTTGAGGCAAATCTTCAATGTTTTCAACTTTTGTCTTGTAGAGTGAAGCAATCAGGGCGACACAAGCCTAGGAGATGATATGTACAGGGGATGTACAAAAAATATGGACAAAAATATGGAAACACCTGCGAAGAAAAGCCGGAATGCTGTAGCTAATACGGTGTAGGACCACCTTTAGCTCAAAATGGCCTGCAGTCTCAGAGGAATGGACAAATACAAGATCTGGCACGATTCTTCATGCAAGACATGGTCACAATCCTCAGTGTCCTTCTGTCTGTCACTCAGAGTACGTTTTCATCCACACAGGTGTTTATCTGATGTCTTTCCAAACACGCTATTATGTTGTCATGATCTTGGATAGAGTCCCTCTTGATACGCCAAATAATATGGCTACTATGGTAACAGAGGCACCTGTAAGGTGGGCACAAACAATTTGCCCTCTTTGAAACACTGTCAGCTCGGACATGATTCACTATCAACTGTACTGCACACTATCTACAGCGCAACTGTCGATTCCTACCAGTCAGAGAGGGTCCTATTTCACAGCACAAAACAAAAGAATGTCACACCTCGTCAGATTTCAGGTGGGAAAAATTGCGTCGATATAACCTGTTCCGATGTCATGGTGTTTCCATATTTTTGTCCATCCCCTGTATGTATGTATGCAAATATGTATGCACGCGTATGCAGTATTAATCTAGCGTATTGCTAAGTACCTCTCAGAATATTTTCATATTTTTTTTCTTCTTCTAATTCTGCTATTTTTTTATTTTTTTTTTGGGAACATGATACCATAACTTCCCTTCTCACAAGAGAGTGATTCTTTGAGAAAACACAAAACCAACTGCAACTGTCTATGGTAAATAGCTTTTCTTGTGCTACACAACCTTTCGAGAAAGGTTAACAGTAACATAGACAGACATTCACCAATGGAAAGAATGGCAGAGTGGAAGAAGGTCTATTGAATGCCAGTTGAGGTAGAGACAGAATCTGTGATTGATGACACATGCTGGGCAGGGACAAGAAGATCATCTCTACAGTAAGACACTCCCCAGGCCACGCAATATGGGAGGTTTGGAATAGAGATGAATGGATCTCAACCCAAACAGGATCTGGGATTTGCGACTCAAGATGCCAGACCTGGGATTCGCGACTCAAGATGCCAGACCTGGGATTCGCGACTCAAGATGCCAGACCTCGGATTCGCGACTCAAGATGCCAGACCTGGGATTCGCGACTCAAGATGCCAGATTGGGGATTCGCGACTCAAGATGCCAGATTGGGGATTCGCGACTCAAGATGCCAGATTGGGGATTCGCGACTCAAGATGCCAGATTGGGGATTCGCGACTCAAGATGCCAGATTGGGGATTCGCGACTCAAGATGCCAGATTGGGGATTCGCGACTCAAGATGCCAGATTGGGGATTCGCGACTCAAGATGCCAGATTGGGGATTCGCGACTCAAGATGCCAGATTGGGGATTCGCGACTCAAGATGCCAGATTGGGGATTCGCGACTCAAGATGCCAGATTGGGGATTCGCGACTCAAGATGCCAGATTGGGGATTCGCGACTCAAGATGCCAGATTGGGGATTCACGACTCGAGATGCCAGATTGGAGATTTGCAAATCAAGATGTCAGATCAGATTCATGACTTGAGATGTCAGATCAGCACCACTGACCACCTGGGACAAAATACTGTGAAAAATAGAAATTTACAAATAATAATATTTTAAGACTTTCTGAAGCCTTTCTTTACACGATGTTGTAAAGTGTGGATGTCATATATATGGAGCGATGAGAACTTTTCGCAGATGCCACTAGAGTACCGATATAAAATTATGTTGAAACTTCTTTACATTATCACGAGACCAGTGCTCGAAGTGAGGGGGAATGCAGAGGGTGGGGTGGTATCTCTCAACTAGCAAGATTTTTTTGCAAAGCGTCCACCCAGTTGTATCACCGTTACAATGTTAAAACCACAGGAGCATCCTCCCCGCTAGTCCAGTTGTTCAACGAAACATTCCCACAGCTAAGGATTTTCACTTCAAGTGCTGTATGAGACTAACAAAATGCCAGAAACACACACACAGTCAGAGTACTTATAGAAAAACCAAATCAATGAAATGTAAGTAATTTCATTAAGAAACCAAAACACCAATATTGACTGAAAATTTTCACCAGTCCATCCATACTTATGAGATTTCAATTTATACTTGGCTACGAAAAGTAGATTTCATGAACACGAGGTCATTTAGTTTCAATATGGGTGATCTAAAGATGATTTTTTGCAAAGATACTGTAAGAAAGTAAACTATTTCTCATGGGTGGACCATAAGAAAGTTGGCAGGCAAGGTGAAAATTCATACTTTTGAAGTTCACACAAATACCATCTAACAGCATGAGCTGAGAATATAATTTTCATATTTTTTGCCACTTTGGGCTGATCATGATGCTGTGATATGATGGAATTGATGAAGACCAATTTTCAGGCAGGGATTTGAACATTGGACCCTGGCATCATAGCATGCTGTGCTAACCATTCTTCCATGGATGTTGGCGTGAACAGAACATGTTACCTGTCAGAGAACAGGAACATGATAGAAAGCAGGATAGAAAATAAAACTTACAAGTTCCAACATTTTGCCGATAAGTTGTTAACATTTAGCTGATAATTCCAGTATTTGTGTAGGACTATGCATGCACAATTGCATCAACATGAAATATAGAATATGTTCTTGGTTTGACTGATCTCGTGCTCCAGGAGGAAAGGGTTTATTGATTCCTTATACAACAGGCTCTCTCTTTCCCTATATCTTCTGATTTAGTAAAACAGAGGGTGATACCATAGTACCATCTTCCGAAGGTGGACTTATGGCGTCGGCGTAATAAGGGGTGCTTCCTCTGTGTAGCAACCAAACATACAATTGCAAAATCATGGCTGTGTTGTGAGGGAAGGTTGTTCTTGACCTTGGGACCAGTTGAGCCATTGATTCAAGAAGGAAAGCATCTTGTAACAAAGAGCAGCAGATCAACTTAGAATTTTGAAAAAGGGTGAATGAAATTTGTGCTGATGAGACTGAAAATGAAGTATTTTTTTCCTGAACTTGATAATATGGAAGATGAAATATCTTACAATGGAACAAATGAAGTGACAGAGAAGATGTGTACTTGCCCCCAGTGCCTGATGCCCCCATTACTTGGACAGGCAGTGACATTGGGCCAACATTTATCCCCTTTTTACAGGAGATCCTGGGATGAAAACTGACTTGACAAGCATAAATAATTATATTCATGACAAAGTGATCCTACAACTTCCAAAAGTAATATTAGTCAAAATACTATATAAACAGCATTAAACTTAAGCTTTAGCTTAGTGCGGGACACTAAATTGTTACTTATTTGACATTCACAAGTCTTTGAATATCTTTAAGAATAGCTTTAAGAATAAAGATTACCAAAGAGAAGTGATAAAGGTTGTCTTTTTACATTCCAAGTTGTAGGTGAGGCATATATTGCCATGCAAGTCACACCCTGAACTCCCATTATTCTTGAATTCCCCCAAAACAACGTTGTTCACAGAACTCACTCTTCAGGACAGTAACAGTGTCGTCATTCTCAATACTATAATTATGATATGGATGAGTTCAATGTCTTTGTTCAGAAAATATTTAGATTTGAAGCCGTGTGATTGTCACATCTGGAACTCATGGATTGGCCCCAGTGTAATTTAATTGTTCACTAAGCCTATTTTCAACACTCTGAGGTACAGTCAAAAACGTGTTACCGTGTTTATCCCACAAAGAAAAGTTACTAAAAGTACTAAAAAGATATGACATATGCTTACATTTATTCTCAATATTTGCAGTGTGGATCATATAAATTAAATTTTCAATCCTTGTTGCTCTTAAGAGAGAAAATATATTTGCATGTGTTACTTTAATATCATTTAAAATGCCTGCCAAGATAGTAATGGCATTCAAAGTAGGAATGGCCACAAAATACCGATAATGGATATAGAGATTTCAAAATATCTGATATTCATTTCGAATGCAACGGATAATCCGAATATCCAGAGAATTTGGATATCTGGATAATCTGTATATCAGAATATCCATTATCTGGATAGAAGATTATCCAATATCTGGATAGAAGATTACCCAATATCTGGATGTTGCCAACTGGCTAAATAACTTATTACAAAACATATGGATGTTGAGAATCACTTGTGTATGCTACGACAGTTTTGCATTTCAGAATAAGGCTTGCTGCAGGTATATAAAATGCAGACTCTTCAGCGGTTAGATTTCAAAAATAATTTTGGCTAAAGTAAATGCCCAGTAATATAAAAATGAATAAACACAAGGTTTCAAACTTTTCTTGCATCAATAAGCTTGTAGTATGGCTTTACGGAAAATGGCTGGCCCCCATGGTGCAGTGGTTAGCTCATCATGCTAAGACGACAGGGGTTCCGGGTTCGTATCCCGGCCTGGGTATGGATGTTTGTGAGGGTGCATTCATCAATTTCATCATATCATCCCTCATCCCCATCTTCGAAAATTAGCCAAAAGTGGCACAAAAAGCGTGAAACCGTCGCTAGCTGCAATAATTCGTTAAGGGATACCGCAAACAAAATTTTAAAAAATGCACCTGAAACCACTAACCTATCAGGTTGGAGCTTGTTCTTATCTTGGGTCCCTTGTTTGAAACTATTCTGAATCTGCCATCTTCCCACACAGATCATGCCATCAGTATATGGCTGAAGGTTGAGGGGTTAGGTGCAAGGCACATTCAGCAGCTAACATTAGCTGAAAATTGTTTTCTCAAAAAAAAGCTGATAACACCAAACTTAACCCTCATAATTAACTTCCATGCATTATTTTCACAGAATTCTAATAATGCATACATTTTTAGGGTAGAAGGCCCGATTTAAGGCTGTTACCAACTAATTTTTCATTACATGTTAGCCGGTGGATGTGCCCTGCACCCGACCTGAAGGTCGAGTGTCACGTACCACAATATTAAGGTCAAGGCAATTTGTCCCTTTAAATGATTTCTGTGCAGTTTTGGTATTAGTGGTAAGAGAAATAATTATTAGGTTACTGAAAATTGAGAACCACATATTCATTCATTTTTATGCTGAAGATTTCTACTTTCTTATTGTAAGGACCAACATTACTTCATATCGCACACTTAAGAACCAAAGCTACTTGCCAGGTGAAATAACAAATGTCTACTATGCAAAACAATTTGTAGGAAAACTCTACATTAATGTAACCAAATAGCCAATGATCGATCACACACACACACTTCCGAATGCATCAAAAGTTTAAAAGTTCAAAGGGCCAACAATGACAACCTAATACATCAGAGAAAATGTCAACAGCAACAACAACAAAAAGTTGAATTTGGAACATTTAACTTCTATTTATGACCTCTGATCAACCTACGAATAATAATTTTGGTATATTGTTCCTCCAAAGTATTTTCACTTGATTAACCAATTCGATAGGATATCTTTCAAAACTCAATGTGATGTGGAAAATATATGTGTAACACAGTACATATTGCACATCTCGCAAAAACCACCGAATATATCAAAACATTATATTCGAAACATGTATTCATATATACACAATTATACAAATGCCATCCCCATATTTACACTATCTTTACAACTACATGCACTGTTCAACTACAAAGGACTAAAAGTATAAAACAACTCATTGACTATAGCATTGTACAGTCGGTGCATTTACATGCAAGAAAGCAAGTGCATCTACTTTGCCACAACCAGAATGTGCAATGTGGAAGGAAACAGAAAAATATAAACTCACCCAGTTTGAGATGGTGCAAACGGAGAATTCTGCAGTATCTATATAAAAGAAAAAAAAAATCAGTCTGGCATGTAATGCAAATGATTAATTTTCTTCTTAAATGAATAAATAGGAATGTTTAAAGTAAAACAGGCAAGAGAGTGGCGTTAAAACACAAGACTAGCATTATCGCAAGATAATTTTACTCTCTCACAGTCTTATTTTTTAAATGACCCACTTAATGTCTCAATGGTATCAAATAACTGGCACATTATAGAACCACTGATATGAACAATGAAGTGGCTAAACATACAAAATGGTTCTGTTGATTTTTCACTAATGTCTGTAGTTTTGCCACAATTTAAAAGTCTTTAACTTATAATTTTTTTAATAAAACATGCAACAGGAAAATGTTTGGGTTAAAAGTTGTTGCCTAATTTATAAGCTTTAAATGTATTGTGCGTATCGTAAGTTTCGATGCATCATATTTTACAGCATATCAAAGATATGCCATATCAAAAAGTATGTTTCACAGCAACAATCTCCATTAGTGTGACACTATTAAAACTGTTCATGTTCATAAATTCAAAAATTCTTTCTTCCAATTTTGGTTCAGAGGTGGGGGGAATATGCCGGTAGCTGTTCTTTCAATTTAACACTATCTCAGATTCAGCCTATGTGAACTACTAATCAGGTTATTGAACAGGGTTCATACATAGAAACAAAATACCCTGACTTTTCCAGGTTTTAAAGACCAAGAACAAAATTTTCCAGACCACAACATTTCATGAATTTAAACATGTGTCAGAAGTAAAGTTGAACTGGTTGGGGAAAAAAACCTGTTTTAGAAGTGTGTCAAATCAATGAAAATACAGGAGTTGGCAGTATTATTCCTGTTCCATGGTTTTTGTTTATCTCCCTACTGTAAAATAGATACTCATTTGTAAATATACAATACAATTTACAACATGAAATTCGTAGCTGAACATAAAAAATGTTTTGAAAAAAAGTGGCCTTTTTGAATGGGCGGTTCTTTCCGAGAGTTATCTTCATATTTCGGTAGGCTTATTAAATATATCTATGCAGTTTTTAATAGAATCTAATAGTATATGAGGCCTCCTTATGGCACAGTGGTAGCGTCATTGCCATGCAATAAAGGGGTCCCAGGTTCGATACCCAGTGGAGGCACATGGTATATCAGTGGTTCATATCCCACTTTAAACAGTAGGTCCTGTCCCAATTAGCCTTACTGTGCATAACGTGGACTTAAAACACCAACTCAATCAATAGTGTGTGTGTATATATATAAATCAAAGAAGGTAAAAGGAAACACTCACCGGACAGTAGAAAAATTCAAAATTTTCACTAACTTCGTAGCATCTTCGGTGTGAGGAGAAAGAGACGGAACCGGAAGTTGAACTTCTCCTCACACCGAAGATGCTACAAAGTTAGCGAAAATTTTGAATTTTTTACTGTCCGGTGAGTGTTTCCTTTTACCTTCTTTGATTTTTACTTAGCCCTTTTGGCCCTCCTTGCTTTTATCCATTATATATATATATATATATATATATATACAAATAATGAAGGAGACAGTAAACACTTACCACGCGAATAGAAATAATTCAATATTTCGCGATCTGAGTCGCATTTTCAAGAAGGTAGATAAAAGATCGACGACACTGTGAGTAGAGGCACAGAATACTGACCGTAGCGTCTCTACGGTCAGTGTTGCCAGAAACAGTTGAAAGGAAACACGAAATACTTTAGCCAGTGTTTACTGTAAGGTGGGTGGGTAGTTTCGGGGAGGAGAGGAGAGAGTTACTGGTTGGCTAGGTTGAGTCCGGGGGGTATAGTGGCGTGCATGCCTGCTATATAGGCCCTTTCCCATCGCCGGCGGAAAGATGTGTCAGAGCGGGGGCGTAAAAGGTGGATGATGGCAACACGGAAGCAGTTATTGAAGGTGGTGTTGTGGCTGTTGGTGTGGATGGCAACTGTGAAATCAGAGTTTTGGGTGGAGGAACGGTGATTATTTATCCTTAGATTCAAGGGGGTGGAGGTTTCGCCTAGGTAGAAGTTGCTGCAGATTTGACAGATGAGGGTGTAAATTAGGTTGGATGAGTGGCAGGTGCCCTTAGGGTGAAGGGTGAACTCACCTGCTGCTGTAGGGATCAGGAGGGTGGGGGAGGTGATGAGTATGGGGCAGGTCTTGCATCTGGGTTTGTTGCACCTGTGGGCTGGGGGAAGGGGTGCGGAAGGGGTGGGGGTGTTTCGGACCAAGATGTTTTGGAGGTTGGGGGGGCGACGGAAGATGACCCTAGGTTTTTCCCGAAAGATGTCTCTGGTCTCGGGATCACTGTGCAGGATGGGGAGGAGGGAGTGGAGGGTATGTCTGATTTTCGTAATGTGAGGGTGGTATTGGGTGATCAGAGTTGGAGGGTTTGTTTTGGGTTGGGTTGTGAATTCACCTGGTTCCACTCCAAAGACCAAGTGACCTTCCTCGATGTGGACATCCACATTGCGGGAGACCACTTGGAAACATCCATACATATCAAACCAACCAACCACCTCCAGTATCTCCACTACCCCTACCACACCAAAAAAGCCATCCCATTTTCCCTTACCCTCAGAGGCCAGCGCCTCAACTCATCCCCCTCATCCCGCCAAAACTACAACCTACGCCTGCACCAAGCCCTAACCAACCGTGGCTACCCCTCCACCCTCATCAACAAACAAATCACTAGAGCTAACTCCCACAACCGCACCAAACAACCCAAAACCAACCCTCCAACTCTGATCACCCAATACCACCCTCACATTACGAAAATCAGACACCCTCCACTCCCTCCTCCCCATCCTGCACAGTGATCCCGAGACCAGAGACATCTTTCGGGAAAAACCTAGGGTCATCTTCCGTCGCCCCCCCAACCTCCAAAACATCTTGGTCCGAAACACCCCCACCCCTTCCGCACCCCTTCCCCCAGCCCACAGGTGCAACAAACCCAGATGCAAGACCTGCCCCATACTCATCACCTCCCCCACCCTCCTGATCCCTACAGCAGCAGGTGAGTTCACCCTTCACCCTAAGGGCACCTGCCACTCATCCAACCTAATTTACACCCTCATCTGTCAAATCTGCAGCAACTTCTACCTAGGCGAAACCTCCACCCCCTTGAATCTAAGGATAAATAATCACCGTTCCTCCACCCAAAACTCTGATTTCACAGTTGCCATCCACACCAACAGCCACAACACCACCTTCAATAACTGCTTCCGTGTTGCCATCATCCACCTTTTACCCCCCCCGCTCTGACACATCTTTCCGCAGGCGATGGGAAAGGGCCTATATAGCAGGCATGCACGCCACTATACCCCCCCGGACTCAACCTAGCCAACCAGTAACTCTCTCCTCTCCTCCCCGAAACTACCCACCCACCTTACAGTAAACACTGGCTAAAGTATTTCGTGTTTCCTTTCAACTGTTTCTGGCAACACTGACCGTAGAGACGCTACGGTCAGTATTCTGTGCCTCTACTCACAGTGTCGTCGATCTTTTATCTACCTTCTTGAAAATGCGACTCAGATCGCGAAATATTGAATTATTTCTATTTGCGTGGTAAGTGTTTACTGTCTCCTTCATTATTTGTATTTATCCGCCCTTCTGGCACCATTTCTAACCCTATTCCTGTGTGTGTGTGTGTGTGTATATATATATGCAACAGGCATACAGACATACTGTATGTATATATATGTGTGTGTGTGTGTGTGTATATATATATATATATATATATATATATATATATATAATATATATATATATATATATATATATATATATATATATATATATATATGATATGATATGATTTTCAACATTTGAATTTGTCACACGAACACATACATGAAGCAAAAAAGAAAATACTGCCCCACCTTTTGAAAATCTAGTACTAAATCTCTCTACATTAAATTTTGTGTTCAGTAAAATATACGTATTTGTATCCTGGCTTTCCAGTACATCATGTACAATTTAGTTAAATACCTGCTAAACCTGGTTACAGAGCAACTAGTTTTGCATTTTGGCTGCTTGTTGCAGTGGTTCTCAACCTTTGTGAGACCACAGCTCAGTAAAAGTATTTCTTACAAGCAAGGGTGATTCCTCCATGTAGGAAGTGAGGAACATCCTACAGTTCATTTATACTTATTTCCAATTTTCTACTTTCTTAGGAGCTTAATGCACGTTTTAAAATTATGAGCGGAATGAGCATACATTTGACTAGGTTTGCTACTGTTCGCTATCACTCACTTGTTCCAGCTGCTGCCCAAAGACAACATCGTCCTTGCTGCTGAGGAAGCTCGATCTTTCCCCTACAGCGGGATGGGCAAGAGGTGTGGAAAGGTGGGGAAGGGGTTGCTCAGTTAAGTGGCCAGCAAGGAAGCATCGCGAGTTTCCTCATTCAGTGATGCCAACCCTAGGATTATGGTTCTAAACCTAGCATAATTTGAACTTCGCTGGCACCTAGCACCCTGTGTTTTGCAAAGTGCTCTAAACCTGCATCCTTGGGAGACAGATAAATTTAATTCAAAGGAAGATAAAAAAGTTAAAAAATAAACACATATTTGGAAGTAAGTGTCATTTCGGTGAAACTATTGGAACATTTCGCGGCACCCCAGGGCACAGTGGTGCACACTTTGGTAACCACTGTACTATGCCATTGGGTACAAATATACATGTAAGGCGAAAACAAATTAGTAACAACAAGCAATGGCCAATATCTGTCACTTAGCTAGTTGTAAAATATGTCATTACAAACCCTGTAAACTCATAACATTAACTTCAAGTGAAATAGGTTAGCTGTAATTTTAAAAAGCCAAACTTTCTATTTTTTAAAAAGCCAGCTTTTATTGAAGAAAAAAAAACACCCTTTCAAAACAGCCGGCTTTTTTGCAACTTTAGTCAGAAGGTCACTATTTTCTTTAACTAAGCACCACACAACCATTTTTTTAGAACATTCAATTCACGCACTAAAAGTAATAATGAGAAAAGGGTAACTGACTAGAAATTGTTGGATATGGGTATAATTTCACAAGAAGTTCTCAATTGGATGGTAGCAGGGAACACCAAAAATTAACAGAACCTTTTAAAGTAAGTTTCACGGAAAAAGGATAGTAACTCTTTCACATGTATTTATTATACAACCACGTCATTTATTCCCCAAACAATGAAGACGTACACACATTTGGCTTCCGCTACTTGTGCAAGTAAAACAAAACTGTGATGGACGACACAACAGACAATCCAACAATAGCAGCGCACCTAACGGCCACAGACATAGCAATGCACACCAGAGGCCCACCTAGCAGATACCTATGAGTTCTGATGTAGATGGTGGTAGCAGGCAGCAGAATTAATTGAATGAATATAAACAGTTTCATAGTTTTTTGATTGATTAAATTAACTTCGCTTTTATGCCACTTTCTGGCTAATCAGGAAGACGAGAAAGAGTGATATGATGAAAGGACACTCATGCCAGGATTTGAACCCAGGATGCTGTGCTAACCACTCTGCCATGGAGGCTGACAGTTTCATGGATAAGTACATTGTACGTATGTGGATACAATGAAAGCAACATGTTTCTGTTACATTAACTTCACTCAAACATAACTTTTACTTTCAAGTCACTTTGGTCTGTAATAGAGAGAAGGATTTTGAATGGAAATCATATACACAGATGCTACACTCAAACAACGTATGTGTATCCACCCACACATCGGTAGCATGTCAGGTGTACTAGTGATATATCCCCTTATAAATCTGTAATGAATTATACCTTCTGGGAATAGGTGAAGCTGGGGAGAAAAATGTGTTCATTAGCATCTAATAACTTACCTGCCCCATACTGGAATGTGGTCTTGGAGCACTGAATCGGTTGAAGAGCAGCGGCTCCACAGTTGGAGGTTTCAAAACCTCTTTTGTCCCATCGGGAAGTGCAGAGCTGAAATTTAAATGAGTATATTATTAAGTGAGCATGTCAGCAAAGAAAAGGGTTTCTACTCTACAAAGGGTTTTCAAAAGAGAAACAATGTATATTTTATACATGGATCGATGTGAAAATCATCTCAATAGCATATTTACATTGATTAATTAAGTATGGAACTTCGTGACCACAAGTCACACTAGCGCTCCTAGTGGCATGCAGGGAAATGACAGAAACTGGATGCCAGCCTAGCAGTGAACCAACAAGTTCCCAAGCGGATGGTTGTGGAAAATCCACTGAAATCTATAGAATTTCTTGAAGTAAGTTGTGTGAAAAAAAGTTAGTAACTCACTTACGCCTATTATCAACTCTTCATTCATAACTCTTGGAGTTTTTATTAACCAAAAAAATGATCATACAAATTTTACTCCACTCTTGATAGCTTGTCATGCATTTGCCAATGTGAGAGATGGCTCTTATCTCTCGGTGTTCAGTGATTTCTAAATTACCACATCCTACATCCACGCTGTGGAAGTGGAAATTATGGGGACACTAGAGATTGTCTTTACAGTTCAGGGGTATAGCATTAGCAAGGAAAGCCTGGGACCCAGATTTGATCCCTGATCGGGCCTTTTAAAAGGTTATACCATGCTTTCAGTTCTTGTATGCCTTCCCTTAACAAAGTACTATTACAGGGTAGCCACTCTAGGACCATGATAAAATTCAAGGGTACTACATAATGTTTTCTCTATTTCAACCTACTTATTACCACCTCTCACGTCTCACCACCCACACACATACACCTGCCCCCCCCCCCCCCACACACACACAAATAAATATATTAACAATATAAATGGTCTGTGTGATGACAAACTTCTAATTCAATTCAATTATACCGCGTTTGTTAGAACCTGTCCCGTTTCCCTCGCTAGCGATGGCTCGATAGTTTCGGTGCCAATGACAAACGAGGAAAAAGTCGTCTGCTGGGCAGCCAGGAGCGAATGGAAGGCAGAAGAGAGGTGCTTACGTAGACACTGTTGCCACGTTGCGGTCTAACTTAACGTGTTTTGTTTGTCTTGTTGAAGAAGCTTGTTTCGTAAGCGTGGTGCTGACTAATGTGAGTTTTAAAATTTCCAGGATGGATTTTTTCTGGTGATATTTGCTTGTGTTCTTTTTGTGTTTAGTGTCATCTTAGCTGGAACATTCAGGAAGGGGAATTGTGTATAATTGTGCATTTCCACGTATTTTATTCAGAACCTGGCTTCGGGTCTCCCCAGCACGGAGTTCACCCAGTCTGTAGCGGCAATGCCACGTGGTTTCTGCTAGAAAAGTCAGCGATCAGCAAGTGCAGGAAGTGGGACAGAATGTAACAAACGCAGAATAAATGGTGGGTCATTCCATGCCAAATGAACCAAATTTAAAATAATTGGTTGCATGACCATTTTAGAAAAAAATCATTTTTAGTACATACGTTTGTACATGTTTCTAGATATCAAAACCAATGTTCAAAAAAAATTAATTTTCTTTAGTTCTCCTGGGGCAGCCATTTTTCCAACATGGCGCATGGCTTTTTTTGCTCACGTAGCACTTTTCAGAAACCTTAATATCTCAAAAACCATTAGAGCTAGAGACCTGAAACAAAATTCATTTTGTAGCTAATGAAGTATACTTTCTATGATAATAAAGTATGCTTTGCTTAAAATTGCATCGTAAGTACAAAAATTATGGTCGAAATTGGGGTAGCAATAGTTAAAAAATTGGATTTTTAAGTCCAATTTTTTCAAAGAAGGGGTTTAATCTAAGGCTTGATTTTCTTTTCATATGTAGACCTGCCTGCAGGGTGTCTGTAAATAAAATATCAGTGCTTAGAAATGCAATGCTTTTTTACAGCATGGGTTCAAACATGGCCATTCATTGAATTTTGACAGTTTTTGGGGTTAAATATCTCGGATGGGTCCTCTTGAAAAATCCTGAAATTTGGCACAAAGGAAGCCCTGCATGAACCTAACTCTCAGTAAAAATCTCAACTTTTAGATTCAACTCATTTTGGTCAATATGATGTAACCTAATTTCTGACGTTGCAAAGTAAGGTTAAACTACATTCCATACTTAGAATAATGAAGTCTTTTCTTTTTCTTTAAATTTGGGTTAAATTAGCCTCGGAAAATATATAGTAACATAAGGTTTTAATACTTGACTTACGAGAAATTGAAATTTCAAGGTATGACAATAAAAAATCTGCGAAATTCCATTGGAAAAGGTTTGATTTATTAGGTACCCACGAGCAGTTGGTGTTGTCAGCTCCAAAACTGAGCTTTGCCTGCAGTTTTTAAATGTAGCAGTACATGTAGATTAAGATAGGCAGGGGCATGCCCAGGAATTTCGAAAGGGAGGGGAGGGGATTACATATACTTCTTTAGTATACAGCCCTGTTTTTGCCACATGATCCTGCCCTTGATGTAATTGTTTATGGAATACTAGGTATTGGGTTGACCCACACCAACCCCTCCTTGGGCACTCCACTGAAAGCAGGCTATTTATTTTGTGTTTCCTTAATTTCCCACGTTTTTTTTTTCTTTCTTTTTTTCTTCAAGAAAATATATTTGTTGAAGTAGATGTGTGTCGTGCACAGCAGAAGATTCAGAGACATGTTTTGATAAGATGCGAGGAAAGCATAGAATTGATCTGTGTATGGACAATTTCTGCTGTCATTCTCATTGTCCTAATGTGCTGAGAGTAGTGACTTGTGAATATTCGTTATCTGTGACTGGAAATAAAGTGTTCTGTAGAATTTTTAACTGGAGAGGACTGTCATAAATACACTTTTGGTAAGGTTCCCACAGACCTAATTAATCTTAACGAACTCAGTGAAAATGATAAAACACTTCTTAAGTCAAGACTACAGGTGGGTGTCGTAGAGACAATATGCAAATAGCATTGAAAATAGTTTTTTACATGGTACAGTATGTTGTAATCTTCAGAAGTACCACTTAAAGAAAAAGTTAAGGGAATTTTTAAAATCAATTTGCATCATATGGTAAGGCAAAAAAGTGTCAAGTAAGACTTATACCAGTTAAATCAATATGCCTGGTATGTTGGAGTAAAATTTTCATATCTGGAGAAAGTGACTCACTTAAATGCCAGAATGGAAATGATGTCTTTGAGCCAACCCAAGAAAAACTAAAGCAAATGGATGAAGTCTGTTCTGTTTTTGATAGATCTCTGTTTCAAAACTGAGGAGACTGATTGCAGAAAAACAATAAAGTGCTCTTGCTCGAAAAACTATTCACATCTTACAAGGAGTGCAAAGGAAACTGGAAAGTTGCTTTTCACAAAGTATTAGAACTGAAAAAAAGGAAGACAAGTGTGACAATCCTTTTCGTGGCCAGTACATCATACAATGGAAATTGTAAGAAGAAAAATGTAAATTAGCAAAAACTAATATTGAAAAGGTCAGAATCATCAGTTTGATTGCTACCACTTTGTCAAGAAAAAATATATGTGATGAACTGAAGGTTTCTGATAATTTACTTAGGAACTTAGTGAAAGAACAAAGAGAATGAATAGGAAGCTGGAGCTGACAACATCAACTGCTCGTGGGTACCTAATAAATCAAACCTTTTCCAATGAGATTTCGCAGATTTTTAATTGCCATACCTTGTAATTTCAATTTCTGGTAAGTCAAGTATTGAAACCTTATGTTACTATATTTCCTGAGGCTAAATTTAAAAAAAAAAGAAAAGACTTCGTTATTCTAAGTATGGGATGTAGTTTAACCTTACTTTGCAACGTCAGAAATTAGGTTACCTCATATTGACCAAAATGAGTTGAATCTAAAAGTTGAGATTTTTACTGTGAGTTAGGTTCATGCAGGGCTTCCTTTGTGCCAAATTTCAGAATTTTTCAAGAGGACCCATCCGAGATATTTAACCCCGAAAACTGTCAAAATTCAATGAACGGCCATGTTTGAGCCCATGCTGTAAAAAAGCATTGCATTTCTAAGCACTGATATTTTATTTACAGACACCCTGCAGGCAGGTCTACACATGAGAAGAAAATCAAGCCTTAGACTAAACCCCTTCATTGAAAAAATCAGACTTAAAAATCCAATTTTTTAACTATTGCTACCCCAGTTTCGACCATAATTTTTGTACTTACGATGCAATTTTAAGCAAAGCATACTTTATCATCATAGAAAGTAAACTTCATTAGCTACAAAATGAATTTTGTTTCAGGTCTCTAGCTCTAATGGTTCTTGAGATATTAAGGTTTCTGAAAAGTGTTACATGATTCCACTTGACAACATGCCTCTCCGTTTGTTTTGAATTGCACGTCAAAGATGTTTCAAAGTCTGGCAGTAGGTTTCAGCATTAATCGTTCTTCCAGGCGGCATTAATTCCACCAGCAAGATGCCGTGGCGATCCCAGAAAACGGTTGCCATCAGCTTGCGGGTTGAAATTGATGTTTTGAATTTTTTGGCTTTTGGAGAATGGGTATGGCGCCACTGCAGTGACTGCTGCTTGGATTCAGGCGTATGGTGGAAGACCCATGTTTCATCACCTGTCACAATGGAGTCCAGGAATGCATCTCCCTCTTCTGCGTAGCGAGTAAGAAGTCCAGTGCATATCCCAGTCGTTTGGTTTTGTGTTCGTCAGTTTTGGGACCCAGCGTGCATACAACTTTCTGTACCCTAACCCACTCAACTTCATGAATAGTGGTTTTCGAACTGTCAGGAAACATCACACACAATTCTCGAATTGTCACGTGCCTATTCGCACGCACCTCTGCTTCAATACGATTGAGAAGGTCGTCAGTGATCACGGACCGCTCCCACTTCTCTCTTCATCATGAACATCATGTCGACCTTCTGCGAAGGCACGGCACCATTTTGCCACATTTTGACGATTCATTACGTTCCCGTAAACAGTCACAATTTCTCGGTGGATCTCAGATGGACACTTTTATTGTGCCTGCAAAAACCTGATCACGGCACGCACTTCGCGGGATTCGGTATTGCTGCTGCCATTTGCAACGCATGTTCCTCACACGAGACTCAGTGCAGCACTGACGACTCACTCCCAATCCTCGTCGTATGGATCACGGTTACTGCCACTGTTGCCAACTTTGGTACACATTTTTCCCCTAACATGCAAATGTGTTTGTATCTTTACTTTCCGGACAAGCCACGTATTTTCCATGCAGCTTACCTTTCATCCTTGATAAAAATACAAGCTAAACTGTGATAAAAATTGCATCAGGACATTATACATATGAATGGCTTATTGCAGAAAGGGACCAGAGTTACATTTTTGAGGTATGAGAGTTAATGGTATTTTTGATTTCCCTAGTTACAGAGACATCTTTTAGTGCAGAAAGGACGTCAGTCACATGAGGCTATAGCCAAGAAAATGCACAGTGAAAAGTATACTTTAATGCAGAAAGGTACCAGAGTTACTGACTCTGGTCCTTTTCTGCAATAAACTTAGCCGTATTTATACATTGTACAAACTGTGTACGCTAATCTGTAATGCAGCTCGGGGCAGTAAAAATACTGTCAAACTTATTGACATCAGTAACATTATTGGTTTCGCAACGTGGTGGCCTCATGCCTACAAAAAAATGTGGCATCTGTGAAAACTACGATGTGTTCCTACAAGAATAGGCAGTATTTTCAGATTTCCAAGTATCATTACTTTGAATACTGTGTTGAACGTAAGGGTACTGTCAAGGTTTCCGAATTCATCAAAGGTTTGATGTCTTACACCTTCTATCTGTTCAAAGGTGCAAGAAACGTAATTCCTATGCCACGTACGTTCCCAGTTGCATGTATGCCGATCAAGCTTACTAAATTGAAGGACATACGATCTGCCTTGTCATATGTACCAGACGACGTCAAAGGATTTTATGAAGATATGCTTCAGTGGCCCACTACACACGGCAATGAAACAGACTCAGATGTAGAATAACACATGCATGTATGAGCTCCTACATTCTTGTACTTCAAACACCGACAACAAAGTCCAGAAAGTGCAATACACTGTCATTTATTGATGAATCTATAATTTTCTGTGGCGTATATAACATAACCTAACCTAACCTAGCTTATGTGGCAATGACAAACAGGCGTTTGTAGGATATTTCTCGTCTTTTTCTCAAAGTTTCCACTTTTATTGCAGAAAGGTACCGGAGTCAACCTTTTCATCTCCACTGTCTCGAGCAGCATACTGCGGGGTGGCGCATTGAGGTTTGCAAAATTAACTATTCTTTATGCTGAATATTTGAGCCAACAGCGGTACATTTCTTTCTTACACTATCAATATTATACGATTTTTCTTGTTTTTCTCAGAATTGTGCAAAAGTGACTCAGGTCCCTTTCTGCAATAAGCCATTCATATGTATAAATTCAATGGGATTTGGATTAATAAAAGTTGCATTTTTTCAAGCCTACGGAGAAAAATTCACGCAGAAATCTAGCATAATTCCCAGCCAATAAATTTACGAAATGCAAGGAATTTCTGGTGAGTAGCCACCCTGTATTACAACCACTAGAAACAAAATTAAGCAATGCTCACCCTGAGGATGACTTCCTTGATGCTGGTTCAACAAAGTTTGACCGGGACGGAGTTTGATGTCCATTCCTAGCTACAGGGAGATTGAGGCCATGATCATGTGGTTCACCATCTGGAATAAAACAAGCATTTTTACTGCTGCTATTTCAAAAAAGATAACACTACAAATAACAAAATGACAAGTTGTTAATTAACGTACCACTCAAGAATACTCACAGTTCGAAACTATAACATGGCATTCTTGCAAATTCTGGTCAGTATTGGTGATTAAATTCCAAGCAATACTAATATACCGTATTTACACGTGTATAATGCATGTGCGTGTATAATGCATGTGCGTGTATAATGTGCACCCTGCTTGTTGATGGGGAAAAGGAACAAACAATTATATCTAGTATATAATGCGCAGTAAAATTCAAGTTCAAAAAATGGCTTTCTTAGTTGTAGGTCATAAAGCTGTTGGTATGCCAATCAAGAATGAATGACATCACACCTATTCAATGACTCGCCTGTTACTATGTGGACCAAGAGGAGAATATCCTTCTGTAAACCAATAAGTCACTAACCCACGCCAATTCCCCCCCTCCCTCCACTGTGTTTAGCATCCAAAATCTTTCCCTCATTAACCACTTTATTCTGTAATAGTAGAAAGCAAGATTTGCAGTGATCAAGAAGTTATTTTCTATTATTTCTCACCCAACAAATACCACTGACACACATCCCATGTGATGGGAGGTGCATGCTCGAATTCCACCAGAACGGCATTGCCTTTCTTGGTGTCACAGAACATTACATTGCAAAGTAAAAAATCGTGGGAAATGGCCTTTAAACTTTTATAACTGGATTTGCACATTCCTTCTTTACTTTTTCTAAAACAAATATCAAAATATATACTTTTCCATGATTAACGTAACATTTATACGAGGCACATTCAAGACACTCAAACTAGCAGTTAGCAGTACAAGATTTCTTCCATTAAGACACTTACACACTCCATATCATATTATTTGGCCAGTAATACATTTTAATTATTTTCTCTTTCCTTATCTTTTCTTTCATCCAAAGTACCATAAAAATCAGAACGTTCCTTTACTTTGTGACGAGCTTATTTCAATCGCATTGGACATTAGTGTCACCATCTTGAATGGAATATTGTTGCCATATTAAAAAACTGCAGAATTTAAGCTTTACAACAATATATAACATGATAGGGTTCCATTAACATGAAAAATCAATGCAAGTGTCACAAAATCATGGAATAACCCAGTACGGTTACATGTTGGCTGTCCAAATTATTCAGTGCATGATACGCACCTCAGTTTTTGGGGGCAAAAGTTTTGGAAAAAAGTGTGCATTACAGGAGTAAATGCGGTACAGTACACATATCAATATCTCATTTTCTTAAGAACAGAGGAGAACACAAAAGCAACATGAAAACCAGTAGCTAATTATTTATCTTGTGTCATTCCTTATTGATACACCGCATTTGTCTCAAAACATGGGAGAAAATAAACCTCAACAAACTAAAATACAATGAATTAACTGTACATAATCTTAAAAGATACCAGTACTTCTCTATTTTTAAATCAATGTAATCCTAAATTTGATTTTAAATACCATACTTATTCTACAAAATAAACATTTCTATTGGAACTAGGGCTGAGCCAATACCATCCGATAGCAAAGATTTTCGTGGCTAGAAGAGTGGACAAGGGCAATAGCTCATCTGAACATTTGTCCTCTTTGAAAGTTATTTCACCATTCCTTGTGACACATTGGGAGACCACCACAGAAAGTTCCATAGATTTTCCTAGAAACACTGGATAAAACCCCACCTTCCTGGGAAGCAGATGGCAAGATCAAAGGCATGGATAAGTGAAAGCTGAACCCAAATGTGACCATGAAGGTATGTAACTGCTTATTTATTTATTTATTGAAATTTCCAGTACAACAGAAGCCATTTTAAACCAGAAAGAAACAACAGTAAAACAATAGACTAAGATTAAAAACACAAAAAAATGATAACATAAAATAAACAAGCCAAGACAGTGCCAAGGTAAACAGATCAGTTTCACAAAAGCATTACTATGTACAATTGTTTCTATGTTGGAGATCAGTTTCACAAAAGCATTACTATGTACAATTGTTTCTATGTTGGAGATCAGTTTCACAAAAGCATTACTATGTACAATTGTTTCTATGTTGGAGATCAGTTTCACAAAAGCATTACTATGTACAATTGTTTCTATGTTGGAGATCAGTTTCACAAAAGCATTACTATGTACAATTGTTTCTATGTTGGAGATCAGTTTCACAAAAGCATTACTATGTACAATTGTTTCTATGTTGGAGATCAGTTTCACAAAAGCATTACTATGTACAATTGTTTCTATGTTGGAGATCAGTTTCACAAAAGCATTACTATGTACAATTGTTTCTATGTTGGAGATCAGTTTCACAAAAGCATTACTATGTACAATTGTTTCTATGTTGGAGATCAGTTTCACAAAAGCATTACTATGTACAATTGTTTCTATGTTGGAGATCAGTTTCACAAAAGCATTACTATGTACAATTGTTTCTATGTTGGAGATCAGTTTCACAAAAGCATTACTATGTACAATTGTTTCTATGTTGGAGATCAGTTTCACAAAAGCATTACTATGTACAATTGTTTCTATGTTGGAGATCAGTTTCACAAAAGCATTACTATGTACAATTGTTTCTATGTTGGTGATAAAAGATGAATATGAACTGAATATATCTATTTGGTTTGAGATGATATTGAACTGATTCGGTAGCCTATGGAATAGTGATCGTTGTATGAGTGAGAGCCTGGGAGTTGTAATGTGGAAAGTTTCCATGCTCCGTGTTTTATGTCTGGGCACTCTGAGTGACAGTTCGTTGAGTGGGATGCTGCATCTTAAGTTTCCATTTATGATCTTGTATAGAAATTTCATATCTGCAACGTATCTATGAGTTTCTAGAGTATTAATGTGCAAATTTACAAGCAGATCTCTCTTAGGCAGGTGTCTAAGGGCAGGTTCTCTATATCGAACAATGGAGAGGAAAAAGCTGAGAACACTGTCGATCTTGGGAGGTATGAGAATGGGCAGCCATGTTCCAGATTGTTGAACAGTATTCTAGAATGGGGGACACAAATGTTTTGAAGTAAATTGAAAGTGCTTTCAGGTTATTGATTTCGGTTAATCTGTAAAATAGGCCTACGCATTGCCTTTTTTGTGATGGTTGATATGTGATTATCGAAATTTAGTTTTGAATATGAGGATACCTAGATCTCGGTTTTGTACTTCTTTTGTTAGAGGGAGGTCAGTCAGTGTATAATAACCTTCAAGAATGTTTTGCTTCCATGAAATTGTTATGCAAGAGCATTTAGAAGGGTTTGTGGACAGTTTCCATCACTTACACCATTCAGAGAATCTGTTAATGTCAATTTTGGAGAATTTGCATGTCTGGTGGCTGCTTAATTTCTCTCATAATCTTGTAATCATCGGCAAACATTAGAATTGTGTTTCAGATGGGGGAATTAAAGAGGTCTGTGAGATCATACAGATATAATACAAATAACAGAGGGCCAAGAACGCTTCCTTGCGGCACACCAGATACAACAGGAAGCAGGGACGTAGCTAGGTTGATCAGTTCGGGGGGGCCCAAAATGTAAGATTTTTTTCGATCAAACCATTAAAAACTAACAAACTATTAATATACCATATAGGCCTACATAAGTATATGTACAGTATGTATGTATATATATATATATATATATATATATATATATATATATATATATATATATATATATATATATATATATATATATATATAAATCTTGTTGGAAGAGAACATTATTTTCTCCTGTAGCCCCCAAAAAATTATGGATATAGACTCGCGAAATCCATGGCCATTATTTGGGAATCTAAATGCAGAATGAACTTATTAACTTAATGGCATCTAGACAGTCTTTAAAAATCCATGTATTTTCTCTTCAGATTTTTGAGACACCAAGAACAATGTCGTTATTAGTCCTTACTCCTTAGATTTGTAAATTTGCTCCAAGAAAATTGAGAAGTAGAGAAAACCCTCTTCCGTGGGTTTAGATATAAAAGGGTGCTGGTATTAGGTGTACGAACAACTATGACAACGGTGCGAAAATGAAATGTTTGTGTAATGAGTTCAAGATAGGCATCCCATGTATATTGTTTATACCAGAATCGAATCCGGCGGCCTTTATTGCAAGGCAACACCCTTAACCACTATTCTATGGGACATGCACGAGTCTTTTGTGGCATCGTACTGTACACATTGGAGAATGATGACGATATATATGACGTTTTATGCACACATCTAGTTTCTTAAAAGTAATCTTCTTTGTGCGTGCAAAACTGAATATATGATGGCAATAGAAACAACAAAATTCTCGCGCGCTCAAAATATTGCGCCCTAGTCTTTCAAGGTTCGATCCCTGGTAGAAACTCCAAAATTTCTCTGATGGCCTAACATCGTGAGCACAATGGAGAAGCTACTTCAAATCAATATGTAAGCGAATTCCACTCTCAAAACTAGATGGTACTCGATGTGATGACAATGCGTCACCAAATGGAAAAACACTTCGGAGGCTTTGTCCTTCAAAATTAATTTTACTGAATACCTGTAGTTTTCATTTGAGGACCTAAACATGGCTTTTTTGCACAGTACAATGTTGTTTTCTTTCACCCTACTTTTATAGTTTTTCATTCAAAGGATTCCACTCCCGAATCATGAGCATGACACACTACGAAACCAGAGGTCCAAGGTTCGGACCTTGGACAGGTGTGGTTGCATCATGTCTCGCATCGCTATTCCTTCGGATCATCATTCAATCTCATCGTCGCATTTAACCCAAGAGGTAGAAAAGTGGCGTAAAATAACGAAATAGAAATTAGTGATTGACTTGGTTCATTTTACTTCACTTTTCTGACACTTTTTGGCTAATCGTGAAGATGAGAATGAGTTAAGATTAACTTGATGAAAGGACCATTACGAAGAAGACATTCTCAGGCCGGGATTCGAACACGGGACGTTCTGCTTCGTAGCGTAACCTGCTAACCACTCCACCACGGAGATGTCGGCCCAAATAGAAATGAAAGTTAGAAATGCCGTCTTGAATTTGCAGGAACCGAGTTCACCAGCAAGGGCAAAAGATGTTCGCTCTCACTAGGATAGGCAAATAACAGAAAATGCTTGATAAGTAATTTGGCTTTCCATATTTCATGACATTATTATGTAAGTAACTATTATTCGCTATATAACTTTGGATTAATTTTATTTGTATGTCTAGTCAACTTTCTCCCCTAAGCACTAAACAGCAGCCACTGCGTCTGCATTTGCGGGTGGAGGCCAGAGTTGCTGAAGGTCCAGGAATTTTAAATAAATTCAATTCCCATCCAGGAGAGAAAATCAGCAAGCGTAAATGGATTCTGGACCGTAAGGAACCTCTTCATCTGTAACGTTTTCAATTTGATCCATGAATTATTTTCCAGATCAATTTAATTTCGGTCCAGGAACCTTATTTCCTGAAGAATTTTAATACGGTCAACGAACATTTTTTTTCCGGATCAGTTTAAATAGGGTCAAAGTTCCGTATTGAAATGAAATAATTCGCAACTTGGTACGAATTTAGATTGTGCGAGAGAAAAGGTTCCGGTCCTATAACGGAATCCTATAGAACAAATTAGAATGTATGCGTTCCCTGATCTTTAACAATCCCAGGGTTATTAATGGTCCAGGTATTGTAAAAATTCATTTCCCATCCGGGAGAGAAAATCAGCAAGTGTAAATGGGTTCTAGGACTCAATTCGGTCCAGGTACCTTTTTTCCGTATGAATTTAAATATGGTGCAGGAACCTTGTTTTGCAGCTGAATTTAAACACTGTCCAAGAACCCTTTTTCCAGGATCAATTAAAATTTGGCGCAGGAATATTTTCCGGATCAATTTAAATACGATCCAGTATCCTTTTTTTAATGGAACAACACACTACAAGGACCGAATTTAAATTGTGCGAGAAGAAAGTTTCCGGTCCTGCAACGGAACCTAATAAAACCCATAGAAGTTATGGGTAGATGGACGGACTTTTGACAACCCTGGTAGAGGCTAAATGAAGAAAAATCACAAAATATGCAGAATTTTGAAACTTATTATTTCTAGAGCATGCACACTACTATATAAAGTTGACTACATACCTTGTTTCCTTCCTTAATCGAAATGTGACTTATTCTTCATCACATGTGAGATCAACCGCCCTGGGAGTCAAACGCGGTCTCCTGCATGGTAGTCGGACACCAATTTAGAAAGTCAATGTGTTGGACATTTGGTTGATCAGTCGATCCTACTTAATTTTTTTTGAGAGGAAAACGAGCTGGCAGCTTCTTACTCGAAATTTTACTTCGCCTACCACCGTGGCGGAGTGGTTAGCACATCGTGCTACGATGCCAGGTGTGCCGGATTCAAATTCCGGTCTGAGCATGGGTGTTTGTTGTGTCCATTGATCAATTTAATCATATCATCACTCATCCCCATCTTCACAATTAGCCAAATGTGGCAGAAGAGCAAAGCAAAATGAACCAAATCAATCGAAATTTCACTCGCAATGCATGAAAATGAGATCTCAAGCACTCCGTGATCCTACCGGAATCTCAGGTTTACAGAAGCTAACTATGAAACCACTTCTAGGATCAAACTGTTCTTCGAACTAGCTGACAGTCATCAATTGTCGACCAATCAACACAGTAGGGCAAAAAGAAGCAGCTCCTGAAAATGAGTGGAAAGTTACCAAGGAAGGATATAAACTCGATACATTACAAAGGCTTATTATGGCCTTTCCCTTCATTGCAGGTTATGAGCACAAGGGTTGAGTGTGGGAACCTGAAGGAACCGCGACATCTTTGTCATTCATCTCCCACCAGAAAAGGGACAAACAGTAGAATTTTGTCTCTTGCAATTTGAAAAGCCTATGTCCACGCTGAATCATAAAGTAATTAACCCAGAAAGTCCTAGCTACCTGCAGTGCGTTTCGGTCCGGCCGATAACCAGACCCAGATGAAGAGAACTTTTTGTGGGAGGGGGTGACCTGGCTTAGGCCCCCTGGTGTGCATGAAGGAAAAGTGCGTTTTCAAAAGGTCCCCGACTTCCCACAAAGGGACGGCTCATAAATTCACTGCATTTCCTACCAATGCATCCGTTTGTGTTCAACCAAAGTGTATGTCACCGTAGGAGCCGAGCGCTTCGAGTTCTGTCGGTTGTGGGACTTCTTGAGTCTTTTGTCAACATGGTGCCAATCAGAGTTTCTTTCTGCCAAGGTCGTTGCACCTATGAATCGGCTCTTCAGCTTGAGTGGCAAAAGACATGTTGTACGGAGGAAAGTTGCAGCGGAAAAATTACATTTTTAAATACGATGAAACCTGTAAAACAACCACAGATATTTATTCGGGGGTGGTCCCTCTGACAAGACATCAATATTCTCAAAATTCTTCGAACGGACTGTGTAAAACATTGCAATACTGCAAAAGCTGAACCTGCTCTGCAACACAAGGAAAATGCTTCATTTAGCAATTAATGTGCCTTTGTTAAGTTGTTAAGTACAGTATGGCACTACATTTTAAATAATGCTGATGGAATAAATCAATAAAGTTTGTTAAATGACAACGACTCCTTACCACAAGAATATAATTATTCTTTACGGATATCCCCTATAAAGGTTGGGAGTTCGACGTGCTGACCCCACGTCACCCCATTATTGGTTAAAGATCTCCACACCTCTAGGTAGGATTGTGGGAGGGAGACTGGCAGTCGGGAGATAGGCCAAAGCCCCTCCAGGGCTGTCGAACCACGGGTTATTATTTATTTATAGATGCTTAAAGATATGTGCAACCTCACATGTCTTTCCAGTGACTTATTTCAAGGGTTGTACTTGACTCAACAAAATAAGCTTACTGTGTGAGGCAGATTCATACGAACCAAAAATACCCAAAATAATAACAATAATAATGATAATTTATTTCAAAATTACAAAAATGTATTTACTTGTTCTTGTTTAAATTTTCGATTCTTCGAAAAGTTTGTTAAGGAGTTGAGTTGGTGTTTTTAAGTCCACTTTATGCACAGTAAGGCTAATCGGGACTGGACCTACAGTTTAAAGTAAGATCCGGACCACTGTGTACCTGCACCCATGTATCAAACCCGGGACCCCTCGATTACAAGACAACAACGCTATCACTGGCAATCGGGGAGGCATCATTTGTTAAGGAGGATTCTCAAAATCGGTCTTCACGATATCGAGAAAAATATGCGACTCGAGAAATCATACAGTTTGTGAAGATAATTACTTTTAACACGTTGCGTGTTTTAGACTGTTTTAAGTAGTAGAATAGATATTTGGTGCGAATAATACTACTTACTCGGAGATATGAGGCATCCTGCCACCACTATACTTATTTAGCGTGTATTGCACTCTGATTCGGAACCAGTTGTAACTGTTTGCATATATGTGGTTTACTGCTGCACAAGCAGTCGTTCTACAATCTACTCAAGCTCAAAACATTGTTTGGACGCAACGGCAACACTCAACGCCCAACCCTGCCTGTTGTTGACCTGCGACTGCTAGGGGTGGAAAGACTGCTCCCCCAAAATTTCGAGAAACAATGAAGTTCTAGGTTCATACACTGACATCCACTATAGCTAGAACCAGGAAAAAGGAGAAAGAAATGTGGTTTTGGGGTCGTGCCACTCAAATTAAGAACAGTGTTTCTAACTGAAAGAAAAAAATACTGAAAAACTATTTTGCACTATTTGGCATGAAAGTAAAATTTTCAGCAAATGTAGAACAGTTTGCCGGGGCCACGTGAACGTTTCGGGGGGCCAGTGCCCCCCCGCCCCCCCCCCTAACGACGTCCCTGACAGGAAGCCAGTTAGAATGAGTTCCAGGAAGTATAATGCATTGTTGTCTATTACTTAGATAGTCTTTAACTAATTTTAATGTGTTTCTAGTGATGTTAAATCTGTTAGATAACACAGGCCTGCGTGGGTTTGGATGACTCACAGACGACTGTTGTCCCTGAATAATTTCAGTATTCTGATTCCAAAAATGAAATCCATTTTTACCCATCACAGCTAGTTTTTTCAGAAAATTGCAATGTATTAAGTGCCATTATTTCACACAAAAATGTGTAGTTCCATGATTTCCTCAATAGATGGCTCTGTTCAAATGATAAAATATTGGTTTTCTAGAATGCAAATCCTCCAATTTTGAACTATAAATGCACAAAGTAGTAAGCATTTAATCCCCCTTCTATTTTCACAATACACATTGACATGAAAATTGCAAACTTTGATTACATAAGTTCCATTTTTGAAATCCCTTTTTTGATGGGGAAAATGGATATCATGTGCATGATTAGCATTCAAAATACTTCCAGAATGCTTGCTTAAATTTATTTTGATGTGTTCTGTAATAGGAGTAATAGAATGGCAAATATGATAATTTTGATTCTAAAATTGTGAAAAATTCTGAAGTGATAGTATGACGGTATCATAATGACTACCATCATAACGTGAAAAATAAAATAATTCTTTTAGTAGAAATCTACGATTTAAGTTCGTATTTGGTGGTTTATATTTGTAGAGAATTAATTTGCATCACTTTGGCTTTGTTCTAATCGAAGTACATATGTAAACTTCAAACATTTAAAATATTTTTATATCTCAGCGATGTAATTTGGTTGGTGATGTATCAAGAATGTGCTTACTGTGAATTACCAATTTATGCAAAATCGCACATATGTTTGGTTTCAACAGCTTTTACTTGCTCATTCATAAGTATTTGGGCACGAACATGTATTTAATATGTATTACTAACACGTACAAACCATTTAAGATAAGTTTTGGCAGAATTTCGACGATAAAGTTACGATTTGTTAAAATGAGCGCCTTGAAGAGTAATCCTAAAGTTGTGAAGTAATCCTAAAGTTGTGAAGTAATCCTAAAGTTGTGAAACATAGCCAACTCACATAAAGGGAAAAATCTAAGTTGTGCGTAAATAACCTTTTTCCCACCAAAATTGTAAAACTTAAAATAACTGTAAATGGTAAAAAGAAAATACGTAAACAAGTAACAGAGTATTGCAATATATGTTTTATTGTATCTAATTTATTTTACAAGCATTTTCATGCATAATATCTGTACAATTCTATATTTGTCACTCGAAAAATTATAACAAGTTTGTATTCTGTGCTTAAAGTTGTAACAGTGTGAGTTTGGATACACTGCTTCATCTAAAAGATCAACGACGACGAGAATGGAGTCGCTAAAATTTTCGGAAACTTAAAGTGAAACTATTTAAGTATAACAATGAAGATTTGTTCATCAAATGGGATACAGCAGTGCAGATAAGTATAATATTTGCATTCAATACTTGAAATTGCGTCGCAAAGTGCATTAAAGGTCCAAAGGACATTAAAATAAGGACCCGATGGAATCACGTAAAATGGCAGCCATCTTCGCTTGAAACTGAATTTTCAGATAAGTATTAAACATGCATGTAGCTACATAAATCAAAGGCCTATTTTGAAAATACGAAAAATTCGCTTGCTTTGAATGTGGAAAGTCTATAGAACACACAAACACATATAATTTGTCTTGGATAGTTCTTGGAAACTTGGAACAATTTTCCATATGCTTATAAGTTGACTTGAGATCGTGACTAATATGTAAAAGAAGTTGAAATATGAAAATGTGATACAGAAATGTAAAATCTTAGTTGATTATATGAATGTATGCTTTATACGGTGTATGAACGAATATTTCGTGCTTGTGAAATTTATTTATAATACACTGTTCATTAATACTTAACATGTGGTAATTTTCTTTATTTCTGCAAAAGTTAACACAGTTATTTGTAAGGTTAAGTTGATATATGAAAATTTGGATTGAACTTTTGGAAAACTTATGATTTGAAATATTAAAACAATTAATTAATCCCTTTTTAAAAAATGTATGACCATGACATTCAGTAAGCCGAGGAAGAGCGTCATAATAGGAAAAAATGGATGTCATTTCCGTGATTAGCACTGAAAGTACTTTCAGAATCATTGACTAATTTGGAAACAACCTAAATTTCTCTTGCATAAATTCTTTTGATGTGTTTGTTAAGTTAGGTAATGAATGTAATGTAATGTCAAATATGAGAATTTTTATTGTGAATGTGAAAAATTCTGACGTGATGGGAGAAAAATGGATATCATTTCAGTGATCAGCATTCAAAATACTTCCAGAATCACCTATTGATTTGAAATCATCAGATCTTTTTTTTTTTTTTCAAAAATGCAGGCTGGTGTAATTTATGCAGTAAATAATGGTGATTCACTGAATCAAAAAGCTTTGGACAGATCAAAGTACACAACATCTAACTGATTATGATTAGTAATTGCATTTATGGCATAGGATTGCATAGAAGACAGATTGGTAAAGGCATGAATAATTTGGAAGAAAGCAGTGTTGTGCTGGGTTAATGTAAGGGGGTGTGAATTTCAGAATTCTATTTTTAGAATTTTTTTCACAGACAATAGTCAGTGCGGAAAGGAGAGAAATGGACCTGTAACATGTAGCATTGTTTGCATTGAGTGGGGAAGCAGCCTTCAGAGAAGCACCATTGCAAGAGGAGTAGCTAGTGAGAGCTGTTTTTTGAAGGAAAATAGTAGGAATATGGTCTGGTCCAGAGGCTCGGTGAGAAGAAAAAGATGTAAGGAAGTGCAAGACTTCACATGGTTCCGTAAAGACGGCAGAAAGAGAGTGAGAGCAGATAGATTTGATAGGCGGGTGATCTAAATCATCATTTGAAACAAAATTATTTTGAAACGTTAGATTGAATAGTTCAGCTCTATCATTACCAACAGCTGAAATGTCATTGGGTGTTACTTCTAAAGGGATGTGTTTGGCTGGTCTCAGTGAATCATGTCCAGAATCTCTTTGAATTAGTAAGGAGTTTGTTTGTGACTGTGTTTACATATTAGGTGTATTTCTGTTTCATAAGGTCTTTACTATGCTTACGAAGTGCTTTGAAAGTATTGTGTGTGTGTGGGGATTGGGGAAACTTTTCCACAGTTGCCATGCTCTCTTTTTGTTGTGTAACAGATGCTGCAACTCTTTATCAAACCAAGAGGGGAACTTTTTACATTTCATTATTTTACGTGGCACATAGTCCTGAATTAGGGCATGAATCACGTTCGTAAACAGTTCAACAGCCTTGGTCACGGTCCCTCCGAAAGCAGGTTCCAATTGAAAAGGTCAAAGGCTTGACAGACTGTGTCCCATGGCATTTTCTTCCACAATGGAGTCTTATGCCTGGGGGGTGCAGAAGGGGAGCTTCGGGCTTTCACTGAAATTTCGAAAATAGCACAAAGCAACTCGTGGTCTGACTGAATGTGATTCAACGAGGGTGTGACCTCACAGTTTTCAAAGGAGGAGAGAATGTAATCAAGGTTTTTGTCCTTCCTTGTGTTGTGCATATTGTGTTGAAGACCTAGCCCATGAATAAAATTGTCTATGAACCAGTCTTCGTCATCAGTGGTTGGCATGCCATTTACAGGATTATTCCACTTTAAATGCATGTTAAATTCCCCACACAAAATAACTTTGTGGCTGGGTAGAGCTACCAGAGTAGAATCATAGTAACAACTACGAGTTCTTTAGGACTCCGCCTATGAGGCCGATAGAAACAGCCTATGAGGCCAATAGAAACAACATGTAAGTATTTTTCTACGGTGGTTTGTACTTACTTCTACTCCAGCGCCTTGAATGACGTAGTGTGGAAAACGACCCAAGAAACTGGTTCCCCAGATGGATGAGAACATAGATGGCAGTGCGATCAGTGTCGGTGCTATTTTCTTATGAATAATGCGGCTTTGTTAGTTTTTGGAATATATTATGTAGATTTGTTTGTTTTGAAAGGCAGTACGTGAATTGATGGAAACAGTTATATTTGTGGAGTGATTTGCAGTCACGAAATGGCATTAATTTGGAAAGAAAAGTAAAATAAAATGAATAAATAAATAGCATGCGTGCTTAACCCAAGAAGAAACAACGCAATGTGATTCCGGACGTCAGGTCTTGGACTGTGTATTAGAGTTTATTTTCTATGTTATTAGAATATAAATAGTATCCTGAGAGATATTTTTCATACCGAGGCAACAAACCACAAGTGTCGCCTGAAAGCGAGCAGTCTGTAATCAATGCAGCCTTTCGAACCGTAGGGACACAAGCTCTGACTGCACAGTTTCCTCAAGGAGATTTTAGACCAAAGCGACACGCGACAAACGATACGAGGATTTCACACCAAAGCAACACGGGTCCTTCGGTCCAAGGCAACTTTCATACCGAAGCGAGCCGCGACACATGTTGCTTGGAAACTAGCCAATCAAGAGCAACATTTCACATTGTAAAGGCATGACGGGCAGCACAGGCCAAGCGATGTGTCGGTTGCCGCTTTGGTGCGCAATATCCTTAAAGCAAGACACTCATTGCATCGCGCATGCACGAACAACAAACCACGGCAAAACGTTGCAAGCTATTGAGGAAATGGCCCAGTTTGAGCGACACACAAGCAACAAAGCGACATGTGGCTTATCGTGTCACCTACATCTGTTGTTTGCACAATAAGCAGCAAACGCTTGATAATAGACTGAAGTGCCGCTTCAAGGCTGTCGCTTGTCACTTAGTTGGGAACTTCCCCTGTAGTACGTCGCTTCGATCTGAGCACCCTTCCTTTAAGGAGCTTTCCGACCGAAAAAACAAGTAGCATGCGAATACGACATATGAACGGGTCGTTTGCTGTTTGGACCCTAATGCGCAATGAATGCTATTTTACAATCTGGAAGTGTCTGTGTCACTAGTCACATCAGTGTAAACATCCCGTGTTGCTTGTCTCATTGGTCTGAAAGTTTCCTTACACTCATGTCGATAGCACTCCCCTTGTCGTTTCAATCATTATTGCCGCGATTAGTTTAAAGCGGAAGAAAATAGACAGTAAATATAAAAAATATAACTGCTTCAGTAAGTATATCTTTAAAATAAATGATGATGATGATGATAATAATAATTATGAACCTAATTCATACATAAAAATTTAATTACCAAGAGCATTCCATGCGTATTTTTTCTCCCGCATTATTAATGAAAGTATAACGATAACAGGACGTGGTTGACTGTCTAGAATGTTCGTTAATATCTTCGCGAAAACTGTACCAAATATCATAGCAATTATCACATTCATAGAAATGCTTCATGTAAAAGAATCAGACGTTGCAGCGAAAACTCCATTTACTTCCATTATAAGCAGATGAATGCCATGCACCGAGACCAACACCAGCGCCTCTAGCGGTATCATTTTCGAGTGGAACCAGCCAGAAAGGACAGAACCATGCCGTTTTCCACACTACGTTACTTAAGGTGCTGTACTTCTACCCAGAGCAATTCGCAGTCTCGTTGTAAATCCAGTCGTATCTTGCTCGGCCACTTCTTGTTAACACCCACCATAACACCACCACCCTCATGCATTTCACGATCTTTGCGATAAACATTGAACTGCTCATATAGCGGAATTTCAGCACACGAGATATGATAATTGCGCCATGACTCACTAAAACACACACAGTCGTATTCGGAGAACTCAGCCGTCATTAGTTCACAGTCCAAAAACTTTATTTTTTAGGCTCTGCAAGTCTTCATGTTGCTATCCCTGTAGACATCCCTGGTCCAGGTTAAAGTTCGACGTCTCCATGGAGCAATAGCAGGAGGAAGAGGTGCTGAAGCATGCACTTCCTGGCGGAGGTCCTGGGCGAGGAATAGCCCCTCGAATAGCACAAAGCGTTGGGAAAGCACTCAGTTTTTAAATATCTGCCATAGAACTGATCTGCACATATGTTCTCATCGTTAACTACAATTCCACAAGGCAGACAACACTTTTTCACTACGCAGATTCGCACTAGCACAAGCACAATACAAATAAAGAGCGGAGGTATAAATTTCACACAGCCTGCACTCGGCACCATCTTGACTTGACTTGTTAATGCTGTGAAAAATAAACCATTCATTGCTAATTCGTGCTTGAAGCTTAAGGTGGTAAGATAGGTGGATGTTTTTAAACCAGCTGCCATGCTAATGTCTGGTCAGGTAGTTGCGAAGTTCTTGGAAAAGAGGGATGAAGGTCACTGTGAAATTAGCTTTGTTATATCTATGTTCAAGCGGGAAGGGGAATCAGCAATTTCTTCTTATTCTCTTCCCTTCTGTGACAGTCTTTTGTCTGTCGTTATCAGCCAATGAGGGTTATTTATTTCCGCCGAGATTAGGTTGGGAACATATGGCTTTGAATGACAGAACTAAAGATGATTAAGTTTTGTTTCAAGTCCACTTTATGCACAGATTGGCTAATCAGGACTGGACCTACATTTTAAAGAGGGACCCAAACCACTATGTGCCTCCACTGAGTATTGAACCCGCTATCTAATGATTACAAGGCGACGGCGTTACCACTACACCATCGGGGAGGACCCTTTAAAAATTTATGTACACCACTACTAATGTACATAAAATATTTATCAGGAACTTTACTTTTCATCAAACTGACGTACCATCATTCTTTTTGTTATTGAATAAATATTGGAGCGATTTACAATATAGATATATTCTCCAATTTTGTTAATATTTCTCATACTCACTAATTTAGCTCTCGCAACCACGAATCTGAACTTGAAATTTGGGGGTCACATCTAAAAATCGGAAAATAAGGGGGTCCATTATCTCAACCAACAATGTAGAATTGCTCATTATTTATCGCAAGATCTATCATTTCACAACGAAATATACATATTCCTGATATACTACAACCACAAATTTTAAGTATGTTTGCCTAACCCAAATTCAACTAATCTAACCTTACTGTGAATGATGCATGGGGCTATTTGCCAATGGTGTGTGACCTATACGTCCATGGTTCTACACTTTTGTAGCATGTAACTCGTGAAGAGACATTTTTAATCAAAGAAACTGAATCACAGTTTTCAAACTTACCTCTAATTAAAATCTGCATTCCACATGCTCTCGTCCTTCCGGGTTCTCACGTTCAACACTTCCAAGCGTAGTTATCAATAACGC
Source organism: Lepisma saccharinum (assembly GCF_977018435.1). Lineage (NCBI taxonomy): Eukaryota > Metazoa > Arthropoda > Insecta > Zygentoma > Lepismatidae > Lepisma > Lepisma saccharinum. The sequence goes on from NC_139233.1 coordinate 10,505,384, forward strand.
ACGGTTTCTGTACAATTTCAAAACATGCCTGGCGTGGACACATGTAACTACCCTCCTTCGGCAGAACACCAAATTCCATCAATATGTTAACCAAATCACGACCATCCTCTTCTAAACTCCACTTATATAACTTTAGGACATTAACAATCTTTTCATTCCTCTCTGCCATTCTTCCACGACCAATGTTGTGAACCAAAGAGAATCGCTCTGAACAGCATTGCAACGCACTAGACAGCGGAACGGACGTTGCTCGTCATTTCTTCACATCATCAAACATGGCTCCTATGTTTCTTTATGGGGAATCATCGCGATAATTAACAATGTTATTTTACAAGTTCTACAACTCAATGTGCAATTTAAACACGTTACCCCCAAATATTATGTGCATGTATGTAAGTACGACTGCATATTTAGTGAGTATAACAACTAGTAAAGTAATTACACAATATCTCTATATTGTAAATTCTTACCTAAATATTAAATTTATTACTTTTTGACATTAATTTTCTTGCCAAGACAGTTGTACATACACAAATTTTAGTGGTCTTAACTACACGTGATAAATATTTGCTGTTTTATCTCGGATTTCTTTACTATTTATGTAATAATATTTTTAGTCAAGAAACAAAGAACAAAATAGGTACAAACGTCGTCTTTCCTCCATTTCTTAGTCTGTGATTACATACAACAATACTCCATATGCATCGGAGAAGTTAAGTAGTAATTAATTAATTTACATATTATTACAAATCGACCTATAATTATATTAATGTATTAGAAACACTTTAATTATTATATTTCTGAGACACGTGCCCAGAAATGTGACGAGTTAGTATGACTCTGTAACTAGCTTTTTTATTTTATACTGGAATTATACAAGTATCGGCATCGATATGAATCGGTCATCGTATCGGTATCGGCAAATGGAGGTATCGGCTCAGCTCCAATTGGTACATTTATGTAGTTATCAGAGTATTAACTTTCTTCCTCAGAACAATGAGATTTGGTTAAAATTGATCAAGAGAGATTAAAAAAAGAACACCTGTGTCCAGACCAGGATTTGTACCTGAGATTGTCGATGGCGAGTCTCTCTTGTTCAAAAAATAAATATTGATAAACTTAGGCACTACTAACCTGGCCGATCAGTAAAAAATCCATCGTAGACAACATAATTGTTCATCTGGGGCATGATGTTCTTCAATCCATAATGCTTGTACAAGAAGGCTAGGAACTTATCAGATGGTCTATCAACAGCTAGGTGCTGTGGCTCAACCTCCTCCTTCTAGAGAAATAGTAGAAGAAGAAAAATGTCACTCGAAAATATCAACAAAATAACAAGCACAGTTTAAGTATTCACCAGGAAACATCTTACCTCAAACATTTGTATTTGTTTATTTTTTATCACTTATATTTTATGGCTTTTGGTTAATCATTATGGTGAAGATGAATCAAGAACTGACGAAAAACATGAACAAATAAGCACAATGTTTTACCTAGAATATGAAATCATTTAGCAAAAATATAAACATTTAAGGTTCGGCTGGATCTTTGGCCGGCACCACAGGAGCTGTTTTCAAAATTTCCTCTCCTTTCAAGAAACTGCTATGATATTCCCAAATCTGAAAAATTACATCAGCTTTGAATTCCATCTAGAGCATTCACATGAATTTTTGTGTGGTTTTCTAGATAGTGTCAATAGTTTCGTGATTATGCTATTTCTTTTATTAAACTATTATACTTAAAATCTGATTTTATTATACATAATACTTTAATTAAAATATGTATTGTGCGCTTCATTATCTCATCAATCCATTATTGAACATAATTATTAAAAAAAAACTTAAGATAGAGCTGTACATTGTAGGGACAGTTCAGGAATAGAAGTTGTTTGAGTCACAAATATAATTAGGAAAATATATACAAATGTGCTGGTCAACATTACTGCTGTGGAACATTAACGTGTGAAGCTTTTCTTTCCGATTTTGGGTTAATATAAAAACTATTCTGCGGGCTTCAAGCTGACAGTGTTACGTACCCAATAGGACCAAATAATTTAAATAGTTTGCCAAAGTGGAATAGAGATGGCAGCACCAGGCGTACAAGATTAAGAATTAACATAATATATCTGAATAACTTTACAAATAAGAACAAAGCAGATTGGAAAGATTAAAAACAATAGAATATACTATAAGAAGATAAAGAATAAATATAAAAGAAATAAATTAATGTAAATAAGCAATAAATCAAACCAGTGATATGTATTCCTGTATTTCCAATTATTGATATTATTAGATGCCCAACTATTATATTTGCTGCTAGCCACACTGACAAGAGTTATTGGACGAATTAGATTTCTAATTATTTCAATACCCACTATAATTGGTATTAATAGTGATGGTACGCCCTCTGGTACTAGGTGTGCTAATATATGTTTTGTATTGTTAATTCACCCAAATAATATAAATGATAGTCATATTGGTAGGGCTAACGTTAAAAGTGAAAGCTAGGTGGCTTGATCTAGTAAATACATATGGGAGTAGCCCTATTGAATTGTTGAATAGAATTATTGAAAACATACTAATAAATATGACAGTTCTTCCTTGGTGATTAAGTATTGCCAAAAATGTTTTGATGTTTTCATATGATCACTGGTTTGATTTATCGATTATTTACATTAATGTACTTTTTATATTTATTCTTTATCTTCTTATAGTAGATTCTATTGTTTTCATCTTTCCAATCTACATTGTTCTTATTTATAAAGTTATTTACATATATTATGTTAATTCTTAATCTTGTACGCCTGGTGCTGCCATCTCTATTCCTCTTTGGCAAACTATTTACATTATTTGGTCCTATTGGGTATGTATAGAGGCACATATTATTGGTAAATAAAAAAGCAAAATTTCGGTACAAAAAGTGAGTCAATTTCGGGTTCAAAAGCGGTAAATAAAATAAAATATCGGTGTTATAGCGGTGAAAAATTGGATGAAAGGTGGTATATAAAAAGACATTTTGGTTTTAAAATTGTGAATATAATCCTAAATGTGATTTAAAAACTACACTTATTCCACAGAATTAACATTTCACTTCTAATAGCACATTTATGTAGTTATCAGAGTATTAAGTTTATTTCTGTATAAAGGAGTCTATTTTTGCTTCTCCAATATTAACAGCACAACTAATCAATTTTCCGGGAATTGCATAACTCTCAGGATAATTCAGATCTCGGAAGGTGTCTCGTCGGTATATAAACGGTAAATTTCGTGTTTAAGAGTTAATTTCGCTTTTTGCAGTTCATTTCGCATTATTTCGTGCCAAAACATGATCACAAAATGCATCTCACACCTTTCAAAAACATGAAAAATTAACACTACAATGTGTTTTTTCAAATTTCGTTTTTTCGTCAAAAACGAAATATGCATGCCCCTAGGTATGTAACAACAGTGAGTGTGTCCGTTGAACAGCATGGAAACAGAGTTGCGAAAAGACAGTTTTCAGAGTGAAAAGTTGGGACAAGACTGACAGAACTAAAAGACAAGCATAATATCGGCACAATTAAAAAATGTGGTGAAATATGATATGTATTTGCAAGGAGACAAGAAGAGCTTTGAAGTGTGGATATCTTGAGCATCTAAAGAAGTGTCATTCATTTTACCAGTATTTTAGTCTGAATTATTTCCCATAATGATTTATGCTGAAAAATAGCATCACTATTCTGATGCTGTTTAACATCAGACTGCACTAGATATTTTCATTCAATGTTGCCAACTCAACTTGAGAAGTTTGGTTGCACATCGCCACATGCAAGGTTTAAACTGAAATTGTGTGCTGACAGTGTAATTACCATGAAAACGGGGATGCATCACACCAAACTAAACCTGTCTCATATGTCACTAAAAAATTGCACATACTTTTGGAGTTCATATGGCAATATTAACTAGTTCTGTTTAACATATTGGGGTCTCACAACGGGCATAGCCCGCAGTGCACTTAAAGTCAATGTGGACGAACAACGGGCGTAGCCCATCCTGGGGCATGAAATCGCTTTGCCGATTTAACGACGGGCTTTGCTCGTACTTCGTCTCGCACACATGTTCATTCAAGCCCCTCTGTTGAAATTCCGACCACTAGGTGACTCATGTGCTATTTTTATCTCGCACCTGCGACTGTTTGTTGTCGGGTTGATGTACTGTGCATTGTTTAGAATGGCATCGTTAGATCCAGACTGCATAGAGGATTCCGCCTCAGAGTTTGAAGTTAGCGACGATTTGATGATGCAGATGAATTTGAAGATTTGGAAGGTAGGTTATATTCGTAATAATTATTGTCGACAATATAAACAGTGTTGCAAACTCTAGTATTTTATGAATGAAGTGAGAAGAGGTAATTTTTTTGGGTCTATTCATCTTTCCTCTTGCTTGATTCTCCTACATGCACTGATGTATTTTTAGTTTTTCCATTTATTATTTTGTATAGTGTATGTCAAATGAAAATTTATTTTATTTATTTATTTGTTTAATTTTTACAAATGACGCAGAACCAACTGATACATCGTCTGGTCCTGTCCTGCAGCCACTTTTTCATACAAAAGATAATTACTTGTAATTTGTAATTATTTTTTGTTATGTGCAAATAAGAAGTATTCTTATGCAAGATTCAAAAGATGTATTGATAGTTTATGTAGTTAATTATTGAAATTTCCAGATTACGAACTTAAAATGTCTCTATATTAACATTTGTTACAATGTTGTACTTTTTGTTTCTTCACAAAACATTATTGAAAAAAATATTTAAAAATGTCTGAAAATGAAAAGAAAATTTAACAAATTTTTGTTCATTGAAAAGAGGAAGTTTTGTAGATTTAAGAAATATGTGGTAAATAAAAACAAATTAAAAATATTTTTTCTATGATTTTTTGAAAAACAACCAAAAACCGCAGACCAGAGGTAAAAATGCTGTATTATGAGGCCAGACCCGAATGTGTTAAATGTTCTCAAATAAAACGGTGTACTAGAAACCACAATGTTTCAAACTATTACTTACTTTCAGCATGTATTCAAAGAGCTTCCTTCCGCAACCCACCCTCTGCTTGGACTCGTGCACGTAAAAGTCCAGAACGCATAATGGCTGAACCTCATGTTGGCAGCCTGAATGATCAAAAACAAACAATCTCTTCTGTCCCATCTTCAGCAATCCAACCACTGTCCCTTTGGGCCTGAAACAGAAAATAATTGCACTAATAAAATACTGAAATGGAAATATAAGGCCACAATGTTGTGCCAAACATCTCACAAGGAAATTTAGACCATACAAATTAAGCCTATTTTTTTAAAAATATAATCACTGCTTCCAGGTGTGAATTTAAAGATATTACTTCTGTGGATCACAAATATACAGTGTGTTTCTCAATTCCCTCCAGGATATCAGAAGTTGGTAGCTCAGAGGTCAACTCACCCACGGGGATGAAGCATGAGAGTGAAGAGAGCAAATATGCAAGTTTTTAACTCACCTTACAAATGTTCTGTATGTTCTCATTCGGTGACTCGAAGGATGACAATTCTGTAATCTTGCTCGTATGCGGTCCACAGTCTCAGACAATGCCCTGGCCCACAGACCTCAAGGTACCAGATCGGAGACGTGGGCCTTTTAACCATGGGTCAACTTGAAGCAAAAATTTTGAAGCCGGGGGGTGGTATCATGGTGGCAAGCATGCCTCATATTTCCATTTCTAACAAGTATTTTGAAGATTGTGAGTCATTGCGCCACACAAGATTGCAATTTTCAAGTTTACTACGAAGGATATAAATTTACATATTCCTCTCCACAAGGGTGTACAAATAATTTCTTCATAAAAGTGAAAACAATAATATGCATATTTCACCCCTTCCTTTACAGACGAAACAAGCGTAACTGTACTTTATGATTTTGATTCTAATTGTGCAAGTAAATGTCCATGCTGCCAGTGTAATACATATAATAATGATTGCCATGAGGACAAATAATATTTAAACTGAATCGAGAGAAAAGTTTTATTATTCAGTACAAAATAAATAATATCTGGTTGCAGAAACTCCCAAGTAGAAAAACAATGTATTATATGGTAGCTGCACTTAATTCTTCGAAACTATTTTAAAGTTGTTTTTTTCCTCTTTTTGGATTGAACTTATATTTCTAAATTGACAAAGTAAAGATTATGTAAATTATTCGCTAAGATTTGCCGAATCTTGAAATATTTTAAAGAATGTCCTATTTAAGTACAAATAATATTTTGCACATACATTAAAGACTAAGCAAAATTTATGCATCAATCTTTGGACAAGATATTAAATATTCCATGCATTGAAACTACAATATTTTACTGCTACAGAATGTACAGTGTTTTTACTACTTTCAGTGTTATTGTAATAAAGGTTTGAGATTTGAATCTTGGAGTTTATGTAAATGTTCCTTAATGACTAATCTGAAAATTCACTGGGAAGAATGTCTTAACTCTAGTATCCCATACCAATGTTCACAAAACCAACAACTTATGTACACATGTGCACATTTTATTTTGGACAATTTGAATAGTTAACATTGTATCTTGGCTGTCATGTTGAATATACCTAACCACTCATAACAATATTGCTCCAAGATATAGATTTGGTATAACTTTAGATGACCCGACCCCTCTCCAATTTTCTTCATATTTGACATGCTCTCTAATTGAGGGCTCCTAATCACGAATCTGAAGTTAAAATTTGTCGGAAACGTCTAGAAATTGTAAAATAAGCAAATCAATTTTCGCGACCAGACCGTTCTCCGATTTTTATAGTACTGCTCATACTTACTATATATGTTGCCCGCATGAAGTACGTCATGTTAACATGCTCCGGTCACGTATAGATAGTTTCCTGGAAAACGTAGAACTGGTAAAATTTGCTTTTACATTACCACGTTGATTCTTCACATAGAAGGTTGGAGGCCATGTTTGATGACATGCACATGTGACGCTCAGAATGAGCAATGCCACACATTCTACAGCGTTGCCACACTATTGCTTTCTTACTTGGAGAAGAAGGATCATTTGACAATGGCTACAGAGAGGAGTGGAAAGTTTGTTAATGTTGTCCAAATGTATAGGTGAAGTGTGGAGGATGAAGGACGGGCATTAATTGAGAAACTTGGTGATTTCGGAGTTTTGCCAAAGGAGGGGACGTATATGTGTCCACGAGGGCATGTCCTAAACTTGACAAAAGACAATGCTTGCATTGACAAATATGCGTGGAAATGCAAGAAAAGTTTCGTTGCCGCAAAGGAAAAAAAAAAAGGAAATGCAATTACTCAGTGTCCCTCAGGAAAGGTACTTTTTTTGCGAGGTCTAGATTATCACTATGTCAGGTGTGCATTTTCGTGCGATTATGGGTAATTAATTGTGCTTTGCGTAACATTTGCGACGAGATAGAAATTTGCGAACGTACTGGCATTCACTGGTCTTCCTTCTGCCATGAGGTGGTAGAACCTGCCTGCTATGAAAATCGTGAAAGTATCGGAGGGGTTGAGAAAGTGGTCGAAATTGATGAATCCAAGTTCGGAAAGAGAAAATATCATCGTGGACACAGTGTGGAAGGGCAGTGGGTTTTCGGTGGTTTCGAAGGGGGAACCGGACTGTGTTTCATTGTACCCGTAGAGAAGAGGGACGCACCAACTTTACTAGCTGTCATTAAAGAATGGATTCTTCAGGGTACAACCATAATTTCTGATTGTTGGAAAGCATATAATCACCTCACGGACGAAGGTTTTCATCACCTTACAGTAAATCATAGTGTCAGCTTTGTGGATGCAGAGACTGCTGCTCATATCAACACCATCGAGTCCACATGGTGGCATGCCAAAGTAATATTGAATTCATACGGAACAAAAAAAATATTTTTTTCCGGGTACCTGGCAAAATACATGTTCCTGAAAAGGTGTCATCAGTTGGGAACAGACCCTACCATAGAATTTTTCCACCTGGCAGGACAGTTATACAATCCCTTACTTGCAGGCGACCTTAAGGAAGAAGAGCATGTGAAGTGCGGACTATAGTTTGGCAACATTGTATCCTGCGTTGGATTTTGTGGAAATGGCGTCTGGAAAACATTGAAAGTAAGTTTCCGTTTCGTTCTATCCTGATTTCTTTAATTTTGACGCGAAATACGTCATGCCAGGCGCTAGTTACTCGCGAAGGAATACATTACGTCACCCGCACGTTTCATCATGATCCGGCTATTCATCGATTTTTTACGTACGAAAATCCCGGTCAACCTTGAACGACCCTTGTATATATATTTGGTTGTGAAACAAAAAATTTCGCAAAAATCGACAGTGTCCATTCCGAAAACTAACGCCTTATTTTCGCTTCTTTTGCAATTTCTAGATGTTTCCGACAAATTTTAACTTCAGATTCATGATTAGGAGGCGTCAATTAGTGAGTATGCCAAATATGAAGAAAATCGGAGAGGGGTCCGGTCATCTCAAGTCGTTCCTATAGATTTATATCAATATTATCACAAATAAAATAGTATTAAAATTACACTAACTTCCTGGTGCAGTTACATTCATTAAAGACACAATTCATAATTATATGTAATATATTAATAATAAATACAGGTTAGAAGTGTTAGTAAATTACACACTTGTCACTTATTCGTAGTAACACAACAACAACGTGGGCATGTTAGGTGGTACAGGTACTCTATGCACATCAACATGCTCTTGGGTGTTACAATTTGTGTATTTTGAGTTGGTTCAATTTGTTAAGTGTGATGGCTTTCGTGCTTCTGTACTTTTCTTCCCCTCCTGTGTGTATATATAATGTGGAATGACGTTCACAATAATTAAGAGGGAGATCACTTGTACAATCATTTCTATTTGTATTTTCCAATTTTCAGTCATTTTGCTACCATTTAAGCTAATCACGACAATGAGAAATTAGGTAAAATCCATGAAGTGATACTTGCAAAGAAATACGCAGCCCTATTTGGCGACTTACAGAATCCACTTTTCAATACATAATTTCGCACACACTATTTCTTTGTTACTCTAAAAGGCGTATATTACTTTCTCCTAAAATTAGACTTACTCCCACATTCATTTTCAGTTTTCTAAACTCCCTTTCTCAGCCTGCTGTGTAACTTGTAAAAATCATGATACACTCGAAAATTGTAGTGTTAGCGTTGTCGCCTTGTAATCAAGGGGTCCCAGGTTCGATACCCAGTGGAGGTACATAGTGGTTCGGATCCCACTTTAAACTGTAGGTCCAGTCCCGATTAGCCTTACTGTGCATAAAGTGGACTTAAAAAAACACCAAATCAAATCAACTCGAAAATTGTTTATTGATTTGATTTACTTTGCTTCACTTTTCTTCCACTTTTGGCAAATCACGAAGATGAGAATGAGTGAAATGTGATGAAATTGCTAAAGAAACACACTCAAAGAACACCATGCCCAGTCCGGGATTTGAACCCAGGTCCCATAGCATCAAAACACGCAGTGCTAACCACTCTGTCATGGAGGTCTGCAATATACCGTCTGAATAACTTGAATGTTATAGATTCGAGTATACTACTTTTTTATATATCATGTATAAAGGCTCTGAAGCTTTGATAGCACTCATGAGCAGTGGATGCAAATACAACAAGTTTAAAAAGTAATATAGGTGATATAAAACAGGTTGGCAACAATGGTTCATTCTGCAGGTTCAAATCAGAATGCGCACGGCTTCAATCAAAAGTGCAACGTTTCCAGTCTTGTACCTTGAGGTCTGTGCCCTGGCCTACTTGCTAGTATTACAACTGCTCTCATCCCCATGGTTGAGTTGGCCTCTGAGCAACCCACTTCCGAAATCCAGGAGAAAATTTTGAAACACACTGTACATACAGAAAATTTTAAAAAGCCATTGTATTTATCTAGTTCACAGCATATGTACTGATCTGCATGCCTTGTTATTTCTTGCTATTCCCCATATTAGCAACAGTATTAATGCAAATTCTATAAACATTTATTCAGTGTTTTGAAACTGAAATAAACCAAAATTAAATTAAAGTTCCATGTAAGTAATTAGGTAATCACAGTTGTCCAGTCAATAGGCTTTTGACTTGGGCAACCTCTGGGACACTGAGGAGTATGCCTTTCTGTGCATAAAGTACACTTAAAAAAAACTCAAACAGACAAACAAATCCAGGATGGTCGGGATCAAGAATGCGTAGAGACCTATCTCTACATCCCCTCCATACTTTCATGGCATGGTGTAACGAACGGGAGATATATCTTCATAAGTTACTAAAAAATCTTTTAACCTTTCATAACGCATATTGTCTAATAAAAAAATAATCATTTTAATAAGATACAAAATTAATAATTTAATAAAGATACATTCCATCGGACTTTCACCCTGAAAATAGATTTTCCCCTTTATCCATCACACCATAGCCCTATGAAAACAAAAGTCAGCACAAAGAACATAAGGAGTTGGGGTGTGGAGGTTAAGAGGTCCAAGCATTCTTGATCTTGGCCTTAGAGAGGATGATGTGATCAGCACCATGTTCTGGCTGATTTTACCTACATGCACATTGATTAGAGGCTGGGTTAGCCTCAGAGGGAGGCTATTGAAAAATTGCAACACGAGATATCCCAACTGGGAAATCAACAAGACTCCCACACAGCAGTCAGACATTGTACGGCAACATTAAACTATGGCTTTTAATCCCAATTTCATTAGTCACAAACAAGAAATACAGAAACCAGTTATTGCAACACTCCTAAACTGCTCGCATCAAAGAAACATTTCACATGAATAAAAAAAACTTACTTGCTTGCACTCTTATGTTCTACAAGAAGGTAGATGATGTGTTCGGAGTTCCTCATCTTTGTTCCGCTGGTGATAGCCAAGTGAAGGTCCTGTGCTGCGGCAGATGCCCTTCCCATTTCATCCAGAATCTCTGTGACATGCTGAATAACCTCCCTGAAAGACAAGAACAAGAGCCATTAACAAACACAGACAAAATCTTTCCTGGGAACTATGGTACTCTTGATCCTCTGTACCCAACAAACTAAAAAAATGATGCATGGTTTATGAACATGCTATGCATGGTTTCTGTTGTTTTTAGCTAGTGAAGATTAGTGTTATGGTGAACTAAAGTACCTCTGTTTCAGTAGCCTGAAGCAGCACAGTCCGATTGCTTCAAGGAAGTGAATATAACACTCACAACCACCAGAGAAGGTGTTGCCTACCACTTCATAAACACGAAATATGAATGATAAAAGTTAATAAATTTACAATGCATGTTAAAATGCATTATAAAATAAACACTAAGGACTAACAACTTACGAATCTAAAATAAGCGCAGTGCTATGGTTAGGAGCTACATTTATTGGTGTTAATAATTTTAGGAACGACTTAAGATGACCGGACCCCTCTCAGATTTTCTTCATATTTGACATACTTGCTAATTGAGGCCTCCTAATCACGAATCTGAAGTTAAAAGTTGTCGGAAAAGTTTAGACATTGCAAACTAAGCTAAAATAAGGTGTTAGATTTCGGAATGGAAACCGTAGATTTTTGCAATTTTTTTTTGTTTCACATGGAAATATATATTCCTGATACTACCAAGACACCAAATTTTAACTATGTTTGCCTAACCTAACCACACGTCAATGGTTCATGGGGCTAGCGCCAATGGTTCGTGGGGCTAGCATCAATGATTCACAATTATTTTGCAATTTCTAGATGTTTCCGACAAATTTTAACTTCAGATTCGTCATTAGCAGGCCTCAATTAGTAAGTATGTCAAATGTGAAGAAAATCGGAGAGTCATCTTAAGTCATACCTAATTTTACATTGTTAGGTTAGGGGCACTAAGTTTGGAATCATCTGTAAGTGTTTCTTCGTTAATTGAGTGTGCACACAACTGGTTTAAGAACCATGTAAGTACTCAGAGATGAAAGGTTTTTAACTTACGGAGGCCATACTTTAGGATTAATATCCCTGTTATTTGTGGTTTCCGTGCCCTGAAACACATATTATATTACATACAACATAAAAACCTAACAATTAAAAATATATATATATGTAAATCTCAAGGGGATATAGTCAGCCAAGGGGTCACATTTCTGTATGTGTAGTGAATTTAAAAAGTGGAGAAGAAGTGTATGTACGATGACCAGAATAGCATTCAGCAATTGGAAGTTCAGTCAACATACCACCTCCACCTTTGTTGTAAGAATCTGTTACAATAACTGCTGATAATCTAGATTTGAAGTAATGTTGTAAGAGCAGAAATGCTAACAACCACATTTTTAATATACCCACTATTCACTATTAAATGTTTGAAAGGCCATATTTAAGAAGATGGATCACACCCAGGACTTACGGGCATCACCACACTCCATTTTTGTGGTCCATCTTAGCCTCTAATATTTTCTATACTATGTGCAGAAAGGCTTAACCTCTAGATGACAGGGCTGTTTCAGCCCTGTTATCCTCACTGATGGGGCTGTTTTGTGCACATATAAGTAGTAATCTAAATAAAACTTAACATCCGCAAAGCTAATAGTGGTAGAGAATGACAGCTCGTTATATATCAGATACAAAGTAATGCTCATGGAGGAAATATACAGCTTAGTAATTAAAACAAAACTACTTTTCATGACAATTTAACTTTATTTTTATCGGACAAGAATAAGATCTTTGAAGATATCACGACAGAACATTATATCAGGCTCATATGTTGGAAAAGATGGGTTAAGGATTCAATTGCGTAATGACTTTTACAAGTTGTACAGGAGTATGAGGAACGTGTTTAGAATACTGGAAATGACTGTGGCATTAAGACTGAACTTTGGGGAAAGTAAAGTTTTAGAGCAGGATAAAGTGAAATTTAGGTAAGGGTTCCACATGTTTAATGATTTTTTGCAAGCTTTATGGAAGTATTAAAAAGTACTTTGGAATACTGGAAACAAATGTGGAAGTGAGTTTGAAGCTTGGAGAATTGAACTGTCATTGTTAAATTCTTCATTAAGTAATATATATACCAGGGAAATTATGATTTGAAAAGTAGCTTATGCAAGTGTCTGTGCTTTGCAGCCGTTCTTGATTTCCGATTATATAAGACAGAGTTTTAGTGGACTTTCAGCAAGATTCAAAGGAGGTCTCTGAGCGAATTTACAATACTGGAAGTATTTTCAGTTGCTTTCAAATTCGGCATACTCACTAATTTTGGCCTCGTAATCACGAATCTGCAGTTAAAAATTGGTGGTCATGTCTAGAAATTGGAAAATAAGTCGAAAAAAAAGTAGGTCTGTGAACGGAGTAAACACCCTTGATTTATGAAGAAAACAAACTATTTTTTGCAATGATTAGCATTTCAAAATTATATTTATGATCCTAAATTTTAACTATGCTTGCCTAACCTAACCTAACCGTGAATGGTTCGTGGGGCAAACATGATTTCCATCTTTACGCAAGATGCCATTTTCTCACATGCATTTGGTCTCACTTATTGCACAACACTTGAGCAACACTGTGTTATAACTACGTCAGAACACAAGGTAGCAAGACCGTTGTGCGTAAAAGGAAGATTTCTTCATATCAGAAAACATGGTTTCCATGTTGGAGTATGGAGAATCATAGCGGTAATTGACAAGGTTATTTTAAAATTTCTAGACGTGACCGCCAAATTTTAACTGCAGATTCATGATTACGTGGCCAAAATTAGTGAGTATGCCAAATTAGGAAGCAATTGAAGATACTTCTGATATTGTAAATTCTTACCGTAGTCTCATGCTTGAGACTTGACGTTACATTAAAAAGGTGTTGAAAACATTAAGGGACGTTATTTTAATGCTATGAGCCCTACACCTGACTCACCTAACAAAAAAAAAACATTTAGGGATGTTTTATTAATGGTATGAGCCCTAAACCTAACAACGAAAGCATTTAGGGATGTAATACCTCTTTGTACACCACACACGTGAAGTAGATAACATTAGCAGTCTGTATCCAAGACAACACTAAATGTATGGCTGCTTGCAAACAAAGAATCATATAGGAGTGAATGGAAGGGAAAAATTGGGTAAGATTTTACAATACCTGACACAGCTGTAATTCCTATCCTACTTCTTATACTCACAAAATACGTAGTTCCGATGAAGTATCTGAGGTTAACATGTGGGGTTGATGTGTTGATATTGTTAATTGACGTGCAGAAGTTGTATAATAAACTTTTCAATTACCGCAATCGTTCTCTGCATAAGAGAATGGAAACCATGTTTGTTGAAATCTTCCGGTAAATAACGAGCAATCGTACATTGTCGGTTGCGATCATAGGCCCCACATACCATTCACGCATAGCCCAAAAACCATTCACGGTAAGGTTAGGTTAGCTTAGTCAACCATAGTTAAAATTTGGGGTTGTACTTTAGTTTCTTAAGGTATGGGAAACACAAATCTTCCGGTAAATAATGAGCAATCTTGCATTGTCGTTTGCGATCACGGACCCCCTTTTTTCAAATTTCTACACGTAACCCCCAAATATTAACTGCAGATTCGTGATTAGGAGCCCAAAGTCGTCAAGTATGCGAAATATGAACGAAATCGGGGAATGGTCCGGTATTGTAAAATTGCTCCAAAAATTGTTCTCCAGAAAAGATTCAGTCATGTAATCACTAAAACTCTGAAGTACGTGTTAACACATACAAATTAAAATCAAACCTTGTAAAAAAAATGCCTGTGTACCATGATTAATTCTGAATTAAACAATCAGGCCTTTGGGCCGAAATTTGTAATGAATCACATCAAGAAATGAACGTTCTACAAGTGACTGACGGCATGTCATCCCTGTCTGTAGAATTATTTTTGCATGGATAAAATATACACACTGTAAAGTATGGAATATTAAGAAAATCAAACATAACAATCCTAATCCACTTAAAACGTTTTAATAGGTACCACCATAAGCACATACATGTATAATTTTTAATGCTAAGAGTACTAAATCTGAGCTGCCTAACCAACTCAAGTAAGCATATAGGGGTCGGGTACCCTATTCTACACCCCCGAATTTTGAATAATTTTTTTTCATTATGAAGGTTATGTGATCCTATTTGCGAATAAAAAAAAAATTAGAGCGCGGAAAGAAGTATTTACGACTAGTCGTTTAAAGTTGCGATTTTGTCATTTGAAATTGTTGTCAAAATTTCCCACCGGTTCTGCGCTCCGCTCCTGGGGTAATTGACTTACCGCCCCCTACCGCTACCGCAGCCCTGCCTCCGCTCTGCTACGCTTCGGCTACCTGCCTGTATCTGTAGAGTCCCTTTTAAAGGCATGTTAGAAATTGGCCGAAGTCACCTGCCCCCACCACTATTTCTCACTGTTTTCCGCATTGACACATGAAGATACAAAAAATGAAGGCTAAAATTAAACCAAAGAAGGTAACTTACCTCTTTTTACCAAGGCCAGGTATTGAATTGTGGGTCGAAGTTCAATTTGTAATTCCAAAAATGAAGTAACTCCTACGTTGAAAGTCCTTGTTGTCCTTTTCCACAGAATACCAACCTCCACTCCCTTCCCATCATAAAAATTAGAAGTCGCAAATTATCCCATCCAACAAGTCATTTAGAAAAACTAACCCTCACCTTTACGGCATGCAGTTACCAAAAAAAAATATATTATTTCCAATTCCTGAAGTCACACAAATGAAATCGAATGACTGAAATGTCCAATCCACCAATATATCACACAAAGAACATATCGCAATCGCAAATGTTCCTATCGCACAAGTCAATCATAAGAAGAAAAAGAAAAAAATCAGACGTGTGCCTGTGACATAAATCGATGATCTGAAATCTTCAGACTTGCGCCTGTGACATGAATGCATCATTCGCCATCCTAAAGTTCTGAAAAACCTTTTTGACGTTACGCAAGGAATTTTAATTTCATAAAAAACGTAAGTTTCGTAGCATGCAGATCTAAAAAAATACTTTCCGCGCTATTTAGAAACATCATTTATTATGAAGAACTAAATTTGTAACGAGAATATTTGAAATGTGCGAAAAATCTACGGTGCAGAAAAGGGTACCCAAGCCGCATATAGAAAGAGAGGAGCAATTTTACAATACCGGACCATTCCCTGATTTTGTTCATATCTCACATATTTAATGATTTTGGGCTCCTAATCACGAATCTGCAGTTAATATTTGGGGGTCATGTGTAGAAATTCGAAAAAAAAAGGGCGTCCGTGATCGCAAACGACACTGCACGATTCCTCATTATTTATCGGAAGATTTCAACAAACATGTTTTCCGTTCTCATATGCGGAGAACGATTGCGGTCATTGAGAAGTTTATTATACAAATTCTGAACGTCAAATAACAATATCAACACGTCACCCGCACATGTTAACCTTAGATACTTCATCGGAACTACGTATTTTGTGAGTATAAGAAGTAGGATAGAAATTACAGCTGTGTCCGATATTGTAAAATCTTACCAAAACAGAATGGAAAAATGCAGCATGTAATCAGACATGTTCAGCGTGTGCTTTCGAGAATAAATTTATCTACAAAATGCATATAATGACAACAGACAGTTTAAAAATTGGAACCTGAACCAAAAGATGTGCAACAATGGAGCAATAACATTATTTTCGATCATTAAAAAACTTAATAAAAAAGCATACAAGTTAAATCTGAACACTCACTTCTTGTAGCTGTAAATGCTTTTCTACTTTGGAGCAATTGAAGGTGACGGGAGTGTTCTCCAATTTAATTACTAGAGAATGTACTACCCAAATAAGTTTTCCGGATGAAGTATCAGAGGTTCTGATGTCCCGGTCACTGTTTGAAATTTGGATATTACGTGCGTAAGGTGTAATATATGGATTTTCATAATGGCGATATATCTAACGTAACCTAACCTAACGTTACGTGAAATTTTCAAGTTACAGACGTGGCCGGGAAATTCTAATGTCAGATTCGTGTTCAGGAGGCGTCATGTAGAAAGTATACAAAATTTCAAACAAATCGGGGAACACTCCCGTCATCTTCAATTAAGCCTGTACTTCCCACAATATTTCGTTAGCATGCCGTTTTGCAGTACCCTTCACACCCACGCAACGATTTTCACCCTACACGTACAACACATTTAAAATACGATTATTCATGACCAAACATATTACACACGACTATAAGTGCACGTACAGATAAATTCGAGCAAGGGCACAAAGTTAAAGCGACAAGAACATATTCAATTTTAAGTAGACCTTGACTGATTGTATTGGTTGACATTGATGTCAAAGTCAGATCTACTCACGATTTCAATTATCTTATTTAGATACAGAGAGATAAAAAACAGCCTCAACATTAAAAAACATAGCAAAGATTTTCGAAAGCATAGTTTATCTAGATATATATATATATATATATATATATATATATATATATATATACATTTCTCAGGCATTCTTAGACGAAGGCCCATTAAATTACAACCTCCTTTTAAATCCCCACAAGGTTAGAACGTACGTACCGAAGTTGACGATTGTCACCTCGAAAGCCTTCTGGAATTAACGTATTCCCGATTCTTACGATCTCATTATTTGTCACATTACTGATGTCAAACTTAAACTCCATTATCAAGCAGAAACTGGATTCGCGGTTGTAAAATAAACTGAACTTTCTATCCTTCTGGTAAGAAATTTGGTAGCCTCTCTCAACTACGCCGAACCTGGTGGATCCATCATAATTTTTACGTCACAACCGCAGCCTGCGTTACGTCATGAAGTACAGTAGCAGCAGATCCTTCGAGTTAAAAGTGCCAATGATGACGAGAACATTCCCATGATCCCTGTGCATTCTGCGCGAGAGACGGATAAAGTGACGCTGACAGTGGCGGACGACCAATCATCCCTCGAAACAATAAAACTACATAAATAAATGCTCTTTGAGCGCAAATATGCATTTTTGGTATTGTATTTGGTGGTATATGAATGCCACCGTCCACAGAAGCTTTCCCT
This sequence comes from Lepisma saccharinum, assembly GCF_977018435.1. Classification (NCBI taxonomy): domain Eukaryota; kingdom Metazoa; phylum Arthropoda; class Insecta; order Zygentoma; family Lepismatidae; genus Lepisma; species Lepisma saccharinum. The sequence continues at coordinate 10,523,419 of NC_139233.1, forward strand.
CTCTTCCAGTGGCGTGCGGTGATAAATCAGGCAGGGGAACAGGTCACCTGCACTAACTCCCCATCGCATGGGTGTCTTAATATAATACAATAGATCAAGTAAAATTCAACCCTTATTGAAATGTCAGAAGTGACAAACATGAGGCACTTTAAAATTATATGACAATAATAATTTTAAAGCAAATGTGATATAATATAAAGAAAACATTAAAAATAAAATTGTTAATGCGCAACAAAGAAAAATTTGATATAAATTTGTGAGTCATCAGAGAAAGAAAATAATATTTTGTCGTGACCTGTTTCATCTCTTTATTCGTAGATTAAGTTGACGTTTTTTCATAGAGTTGAGTATTCTTGTAATTCAAACTTTCTCAATCCAATAATGGCACACAGATGGTTGAGTTTTTCATGACGTTCGCTAGATTAGTCAGGGTGGCTACTGTACAGGGTTGGCATGTTTAAAACACTTTGTTTTAAACGTTTAAAACACACGGCTTTGTTTTTTTTACAAATGTTTTAAACGTTTAAAACAATGTGTTTTAAACATGTTTTTTTTAGAAGTGTTTAAAACACATTTTGGCACTTGATATTTTATAGTCTGTGATATTTTTTTTTGTTTGGCAACCCTGTCTTTTCATTGAATAAGTGTCAATTAATCCGTGCTTTACGAGTCTCACTTATCGCATAACACTTCACCAACCTTATGTTCTGACATCACGGGCTACGTTGGTTAGGCAGGCTAACTATGTATGTACAGTGGGATCCATGGGTATTACCGTGCAAATTGTCCATCACCATGTTCGTGCACTTTATTTGAGAGTTTCAAGAATTGAAAGAAAACTCAAGACAAGCTGTTGACAACTTCTGCACCAGCATACATAAAAATCCATCGCTTAAAAACACACAGGATATAAGAGAAAAATTTATGAAAATAGTCATGGACAATTTATCGAGCAATACTAGTGGATCCCAAGGTAGAAAAACTGTTTTGCGACAAGAAGGGCCCGTACTTTACTGTAGAAATGGAAACTTCTCAGTTCTTTGTTTCGTACCGTCCTGTAAGTTTGAAACTGGTGATAGTATCTGAATACACAATGCGTGATTTTGATGATGATGTGATTTTTTTTTCTCTTGCGATAGGATTCATTCGTTTGTATAACTGAATAAAGCGCAGACGCTTACTTTTGGTAACACAATTTTATTCTTTGGATAGATAAATTGATCTGGAGAATCTATTATGACACTGCAGGTTGTTTTCTCCTATATAAACTGTTCAGGCAGCAGCAAATATTTCACACTGATTTTTCCACGACGAAGATAGTAATTCTATAATATTTAGTTTCTTGAAATTTAGATGAATATGAATCCTAATCTACTTCAGCAGTGGCGGAAAATGGGGGCTATTACCCCCTACTTTTGTCCCTCAGTAGAGGTGTGCGGGATCCCGAAGAGTCGGCACCAGGATCGGGAAAAGAAATTCCCGTCCCAATTCCCACTTTTCGGGGTCCCAAGCAGTGGGGAAATACAGAATGGTCATTTTAAAAAGTCGCCAATTCTGGACATTTTCTTCAATGTAAATGTATGTCTGGAACGTATCGGAAATTGTTAGTTTTTGTACCAGAAGTGCAAAAACAAACACTTAAGATGAAAATTACGTGTAGAATTCGAGATTACAAGAGCTTCGGGAAATTTCGAACATATCCCGTCATGAATGTTGGGATTTAAAGAATTTCCCGTCCCAACCCAAAAAATTCTATCCCGCACACCTTTTCCCTGCAGTATGGTAAACCTTATCTCCAAAGGGATATAAACTGTCCTTGCAGCCACTGTACTTCAGTAATATAGTTTCAATAAAAATAAGTATTTTTTCTATAGGTGTGCGAGACAGAATGTTTTTGGTCGGGACGGGATCGGGACAGGATTTTTTTTTTTAAATCCCGACATTCGGGATGTGAAATATTCGCCATTTCCCGACAAAGTCAGGAAATTTTCGGGACGGGAAATGATCGAAATTTCCCGAAGCTCTATAAATCTCGAATTCTACACGTAATTTTCATCTTAAGTACTTGTTTTGCACTTCTGGTACAAAAACTAACTGCTCGGGAACCCGAAAAGTCGGGATTTTTTTTCCAGATCCCGGTCCCGACCCTTCGGGATTCCGCACACCCCTAATTTTTTCTTTAACGATTTTAACTATAATTTACTGGGAAAAGTTGACTTTAAAACACATGTTTAAAACATGTTTTAAACAAAAAAAACAGTTTGTTTTGTTCTTTTTTAAAAAAACACAAATTTTGTCAACCCTGCTACTGTAGGACCATAATAAAATTCAAGTATAATTCCCGGTTTTCAAAGCGAACTTTACAAAAATCCAAGCAGATGTTTTCTCTATTTCAAACTAAGGTTTTACAGTCTCTCACCACCCTCACATATACACACAAACAAATACTTATATTAACAATATATGGTTTGTGCGATTCCAATGAATCCAATAATTTTAATTCACTTGGACGGTACATATATATAATTTAAGGCGCGGATTTTACATTTGTCATTTCACATAGCTACTCGGCAGTGGCGTGCCCAAGGGGGGGTTGGTAGGGGTTATACCCCCCCTTTGGCCCAATATTCCTAAAAAAAAGAACGTCAATGGTAGGAAAATATGACAAAATGAGGGCGGACTACCGAGAAAAAGTATAGGTAACCCCTCCCTTACAAAAATGCTGGACACGCCACTGCTACTCGGGACTATAAATACATCTACAAACACAAGTCACATATGTTACGGGAAATAGTAATCTACGAAAAATTGTTAATTCTATAAGAATTTTAAATTTACCTAATCAACTTCAAGATATTTTATCTTGCAACAATCTTCAGTCTATCAGATGGATTGTTCTTCAAAGAACACTAACAAAGCAAATGGATTGAGAGAATTCTGTTTTATTTTCCACGCAGCTTTATTTACCTTCCTCAATAAAAATAAAACCTAAACTGTGAAAAACGTGTTTCAGGTCATTAATAAATATGTATAAATTCAATGGAATTGGGATTTTAAAAAGTTGCAATTTTTCATGTCTACAGAGAAAATTTCAAGCAGAATTCACGCACAATTCCCGGAGCCAATAATTCACGCATAATTCCCGGAATTCAAGAAATTCCCGGTGAGTAGCCACCCTGTTAGTAGAAGTTGTTAATGTGACAAAACCCGACCTGTTCCAGACTCCCTTCTCAGGATTAAACAAGGACAACAATATAATTTGCCACTGGTAGAATATCCAGTTAATAATTTACAGAGTTGTAGTAACTCGTTTGAAAATGCTCTGTGTATGATTTCGTTTTAGTTTTTAATTGTTAGAATATGTGTTGGTTTGTTGTATTTTCTGCAAAGTTGAATGAACTAAAGGCTTTCGTCCTCAGCCGGTCGATCATACAACACTCGCAACATTCGCTTCTTGTCCTGCCACTGCATGCTTTGAAACTTTGGTCTTGGGGTTGGTGGAACAGGTGGATGTGAGCTGTTCCCTCGGAAGCTACTTCCCAGCGTTTAGCCAAGGCATTTAGCAGACGCTTAGACTGTAGATGATTTTTCCAGTTCGTTATGAATGACAGACGCAATTTTGCAATGAGATTAGGAAACTATAGACTTACTACACTCAAAACCATCACTACGACGCAATTAAAATTTAGCACATAGCAAAAACTCGAAGGAAAACGAATTCGCTATGTCTCTCGTAGGGAACAGCTAGAGAGTTCAGCTTCCGCGGCACCATGAGGATCGTTTATCTTCGCGCGTGGTCGGAAATACTCGGCTTCAGACAATAGAGGGCATGATATAAGAGACCATGGTAGAGCATGGGGTGAGAACCATGATGCGTTGGGGGTAGATGACGTCAACAAACGTCCAGCCACGGTGAAAGATTTTCTTCAGTGTTACTTTTGGAAACGATGATTTCGAGAGAAAAGTGTTCTTATTATGTTAATATAAATAATTTAAATAGCCCAAAAGCGCAGTAAGTAGGAGGGAACAGCCTGTTCCCTCTGTTCCATGGAGGGACCGCCACTGCTCTCTTCATGTTTACCTCCTGCCCGCAAAAATGATCAAAGGGGGATCGCTTACGCTTACCCACCGATTGTAAGCAATAAAAATTCCTACTTCATCTTCTTCCGTCCCTTCTATTTGTAACTCTTTTGTCTATTTATTTCATTGTGTCTGCTTTCTAGCTTTCGATCTTCATTTCGTATTTTAAGCATGGTTTAAGTATCTCTTCATTTGTGTTACTTCCTCCCTACTTATTCTGTTTTCCCTCCCATTTTCTGTGGGTTTATTCTTTATTTTTCTCTCTACTATCGATCTTCTTCTATTTTCGTCTTTCTTTCTCTATCTATCCGTCTGTATTTTATTTTTTCTATCTCTCTCCCTCTTTTTCACTTATTCTCCCTTCTTTATTTATTCCCCCGCCCCCTCTCTCTTGCTCGCTTCAAAAGGGGCCTTCCCGATAGTGGAGTGAACTGCAGGTTCACTCCTGATTAGCATATCTGAGCATAAAGTGACTTAAAAACTTATACTCGCTCACTTCTCTATTTCTCTTTCTCTCTCTCCATCATCGACGATGCTGTAGTGAATTTACATTATTCCATACAAAATAATATTTTCACTTCATAATTTTATTTATAATTAAACGAATAGTATGTTTATTGAAATATTTGAACCCGCTCTTATGAAACACTTTATTTAGAAAATTATTTTAGTAACTTTGAATATTCTTTAGTATGTCCAAATAATCCATGAAGTCAGGAGAAATACAATTAGTTGCTTAATTGATTGATTTGATGTATTTTACCTCGCTTTTCTGCCAGTTTTGGCTAATCGCGAAGCGAAGATGAGGATGAATTTGATGAAGGAACACTCACAGAGAACACCTCAGCCCAAGCTGGGATTTGAACCCGGGACCCCTGGCGTCGTAGCGCGCTGTGATAATAACTCTGCCACGGAGGCCGGCTAGTTCTATAATCTAGTAATAAACCGCAAACAAACATATATTTTTTTATCTGGCGCGGGTTTCTCTAAATCGCGGTGAGTGCCCGAGTTCCCCCTCATAAAGTCTATTCTGCTAGACTTTATTTTTCTTTTTGGTCATTTCCACTGAAATGTTAATTTCTCGAAAATGAAAGTTGCATATATTGAGGTCAAATGGACACAGTGTGACGGATTTTTCAAAGCTCTCGCCTCACGATATCCTCAGGGGTAGCACAGGGAAGTATTCTAGGCCTTTTACTATACTTCCCCTTCACCGCCAACTCACCTCTGAACGTACGACACAGTGTACCTCATTGTTATGCTGTCGACACGCAGCTGATGATGCCAATAGACCCAAGATATGCAAAACCAGCGATTGATCTCCTGATCAGTGATACATAAATGGTGTAAACGTAGTGGTCTTGTAATTAACCCCGGTAAGTGTTGCTTTACATTAATTGGTTCTAGCGCTGCCTTAAATAAAATTCAAATAAATGGGTTATCAATTAACATTAATGATGTGAGGGTCCCACACTGCACAACTGTTAAGAACTTAGGTGTGATATTTAATCAAAAACTTCACTTACAAAACCACGTAACGTCTCAGAGTTCAAAAGCTTATGGTATACTTGGATCACTCTAAATCATCGCACTTACTTTCGACTGATGTTAAATTGCGTCTTATGCAAGCTCTATTCTTCCCATTTTCGATTACTGTGGCGTTGTTTACGGTGTTAATTTAACAAAAAAGAGTGCTAAAATTGTACAAAAAGTACAGAATTCCTGCATAGTTTTGCATTTAGCTTGAAACGAAGGGATCACATACTGCCCAAGCTGACCTTAATTGGCTGAATATAACATGACGCAGAAAACTACATCTGGCCTGCACAATATTCAAAATTCTGCAAACGAAATACCGACATACTTATACGACAGACTCCAATTTAGATACAGCATACACAACTACGCGACCCGACACTCTATGAAACTTCATCTGGACAGATTTTCAAAATCCATATTCCTGCAATCCTTCAAAGCTGCTTACACTGGTCAACAATGAAAAATTTTCAAGAATAGAAATGGGTGTTTCTTATGTATTTTGACCCCCTAAGCACGAAAATGTTATTAGTTTATGTGTAGCACCCACAGTTTTAAAAATATTTCATTATATGCGAATTGTTATAATAAGCAATGCTATACATACATATTACGCTTGACAGGAAGATTGTGTCGTTTGTTCCCGCAAGTTAAGTTCCCCCAACTGGTACTGTTTAATACTGCGGGCTCGAAACGAATGCACTGGAGTCTTAGGCTCACAGGATCAGCCAACCCCCCCCCCCCCCTCCTTTTCCTTTACTCGACAAATGTTTAACTTACATGAGAAATGTGATATGAGCCGGAGAATTGGTACAGAGTACCTTGAAAGAGCTTCGTGCAAGGCGTATCGATTGTACACAACATGGCAACAGTGCATCTGACTCATTGTCTATTGTTTCTGAACACCATATTCTCAGTCGTGAGGAAATGCTTCCTTTGTTTGACTGTTCATTGACGAGTGTGATTAGTGCGATGTAAATATACCTTGTGCTGAGTGTTTCGTTGTCTATTTTTTATTGGTTCAGTTGTGTTAGTGTTTGTACAATGTCACGGGAATGTTTAAATCATCCAAATAACTTTTGCTATATCTGTGGGGAGTACACTATTAAATCATGCAGACGACATGTGACACCCGTACTTAAGAAATTGTATGATCTTTATTTCGGGTGCAAGTTAGGTGATCAGGATCGAAAATGGGCACCACATATTGTCTGTGTGAACTGTTCGTCTCGTCTGAATGGTTGGATGAAGAACAAAGGTAAAGTTGCAATGCCTTTTGCTATCCCGATGGTATGGAGGGAGCCGACTAATCACGTAGATGATTGCTATTTCTGCATGAATAAAATAGCAGGGATGAAGGGCAAGGATAGAAAGAAGATCAAGTATCGCAACATCAAGTCAGCTATTCGACCCGTAGTGCACAGTTTCTCCTTACCTGTCCCCGTTCCTCCAGAGACATGGTCATTGGAAGATGAAACCCAGGTCGATGCTAATACAGACACGGAGAATGAAAGCTCTGATTTCGATTACGAAGAAATGACGCCACATCTCCTGACACAAAACGATTTGAATGATCTTGTTAGGGACCTGAATCTTTCTAAGGCACAAGCTGAACTTCTGGGTTCGCGTCTGAAACAGTGGAATTTACTACAGAAAGATGCTAGGGTTTGTTTCTTTCGAAATCGTCAGGCTGCCTTCACACCATTCTTTGTCATGGAAGACTCACTCTGTTACTGCAATGATGTGAATGGTCTATTTAATGCTATGGGACTGAAACATATACCAGTGGAATGGCGACTATTCGTTGATGCCTCCAAAACTAGCCTCAAAGCGGTACTCCTGCACAATAGCAATGTTTATCCTCCTATTCCCGTAGCTTATGCCACTAAAATGAAGGAAACATTCGGCAGTATGGAACGTTTGTTGAATAAAGTTCACTATAACATCCACAAGTGGCAAATCTGTGCTGACTTTAAAGTAATTTTGATACTTACAGGATTACAATCTGGGTATACAAAGCATTGCTGTTTCCTTTGTGAGTGGGATAGCCGTGATCGAAAAAGTCACTACGACACAAGGATTTGGCCTGCCCGTACACAAATGGAACCTGTTTGCAAGAACGTAGCAAACGTTCCATTGGTGAACTTGAAAGATATTTTGTTACCACCACTTCACATAAAACTTGGACTTACGAAGTCATTCGTTGTTACAATGGACAAAGATGGACCTGGTTTTATGTACTTACGTCAGAAATTCCCTGCGTTGAGTGAAGCCAAAGTGAAAGCTGGTGTGTTCGTTGGCCCTCAAATTAGACGGCTTCTTCACGATCCTGATTTTGTCACAGCTTTGAGCCCTCTTGAACTGGACTGCTGGAATTCTTTCAAAAAACTGTGTTCTGATTTTTTTGGAAACAAGAGAGCAGACAATAGTGATGTGTTTGTCAACGAACTACTACAGTCTTACCGTAATCTCGGTTGTAACATGTCTTTAAAAATGCACGTTCTCCACTCACACTTGAATTCTTTTCCTGCTGGTGCTCTTGGACAAGTCTCCGATGAACATGGGGAACGATTTCATCAGACCATATATACATTGGAGCAACGCTATCAGGGGCAATGTGCAACAAGTATGATAGCTGACTACTGTTGGACACTACTGCAGGATAATAGTGGCACCCATAAGAGGCGCAGCAAACGTCCAAGAGTAATCTAGGTATGTATGAAAAATATTTCACTAGCATTTTATGGACTTTTGTGTTGATATATTAGTATTTAGAGACAAAATCATATTGTTTGAGCATCATAGAAACCTAATAGCATTACATAGCGAATAGTACACTTTACACAAAAACTGAGGGTGCTGTGGAAAAACCAATGCCAGATTCGTGTTCAGCAGGTCGAAATACATGGGGATAACCCATTTTGGTGCTCGAAAATTTTACAAAGTTGAATTTTGTAGACCAGTGTTATGCAATATGCATATTGTTGGAATGCGCTGCCACCAGATGCTACCTCGTGTGCGACATACAACAGCTTTAAAAAGGTAGTAACAAAAGTCCTTCTAGATGAGCAGGGATAGAGCCTCAGTACGCATGACTAGATTCAGCATGCTTACGTTGAAATCAAAACAAACAAACAAACAACCAAAAAAATAAGCAGATTTGAACCCAAGACGAACATTTGAAATGTGTGAATGAGTAAAATTGTCTTTATCTTTTTATAGTGTTAATTACTGAAATATTTAGAAGCGATAAATGTAATGGAATACTTATGTTATAATAGTATTGTATTTTTGTTTGTTTTATTGTATTAGATTTTGCGGGTTAAGTGGTAGAGCAGCCGCAGGCTGAACTTTGCCCATGAATAAGGAATTTCTAATTCTAATAAAGGATTTCTAATTCTAAATCGAATGAAGTGGCAGGAAAGTTATGCCACGTGGATGGTTGGTTCAGTACAAGTCTGGTCAGTGGCACAACGCCGCAGGAGTCTTTTATTTCTATGCAAATATTTTAGAAGAATTTTAGATTTCCGTACTAAGGTGAAATTTCCTACTGAACTGAAGCATAATTATTAAGTGGGCGCAGTGTTGCCAAAGCAAGGAAAATTCTCTTGAGACAAGGAAATTCGGGGATTAATTGGTTAATTTGAATATAATGGGTACATCAGCACATAGACTATTTTTGCCCATCACACATTACGGATTGAATTGATTTAATTTACTTCCGGCTTCTGCCAGTTTTGGCTAATTGCGTAGATGGGGATGTCATGTGATGACATGATACGAAGTAAATGGAAGAACTATCACAAGCACATATGGACGACACAAAACACAAATCCTACAGAGGATTATACTGGCCATGGGTCCAGACGCCAGAGCCTCGATAGTCTGCAAAATGCAGTCCAGGGTGTAATACGTGGAAGTGAGGTTGACATTTGGGTGTACTGCGTGGAAGGGTCACACATTACGGAATAAGTCCCTTAACTAAAACAATACTGAGGACATGGCTCTAACAAGAAAAGAAAATATGTCTGTTAAAAACTACCTCACTCAATTTTTAAAATTAATACAGTCATAGATTCCTCAACAAGAACTAACACTACACTATCTCCAGGGATAAAATCTCCATACCCTAAGAGGGTGCGAAATCATTAAGATTGGGGGGTGGAGATCTTAATCTACAAACTCCCTCCCTCACAAACATACATATAAATTATACGATATACATATTTATAATGTTATTAAAAGTAAAAAGAAATTACTAAATTAAAAATATAATTATTATCATTATTATTAATTACACAAAAATAAATAAGTTTTATATATATATATATTATATATATATATATATCAGATATTATAAAGTAGCAAACTACGTCCTTTACTAACTGGTTAAAGATGTTAATAAATGATGAAATAGTTGTAGTGGTTTTATTATGTGTAATTTTTTATTAGGTTTTTGCTTTATGTTAATATAAATCAATTAGATTTCATAGTTATTATTGTTTTGCATACTTGTTTTACTTTTATTGTGCGTATTGATGTAGATTTGTTAATGATCTCTTGAGAGAGAATGCATTCAACACTCACAACTACACTAATTTGTGTGTTTTCGATATTATTTTTAGTACAGTATATTTGAAATTAAAAGTAATTGCTTATCTTTTGTCTGTTGTAACAAAAACTCTTCCCCCGGGAGATTTTTGGTGGTGTGAAATCCCCCCGTCTCCCCTAGGATTTCACACCCTGCATAGTTACCTAGTTAAAAGCTGGTACTGTAAAGGGGCACTCTGAACACATAAGGACTAACACAGGACAACATGACACCACAGAGGACTATACTAGCTGTGAGTCCAGGTGCCAGAACATCATTGGCCTACAAGACTGGAGTTACCAGGGTGTATTATCTGAAAGTGAGGTTCATTTGCTTTTTTGTTATTTCGCGTCGCATTCTTATAATTTTGGCTAATCGTAATGATGATGATGAGTGATAATATGATGAAATTGATGAAGGGACACTCACAAAGAACACCCATGCGCAGATCGGGATTCGAACCCGGGACCCCTTGCGCAGCCGGCTCTGCTAACCATTCCGCCACGGAGATCAACTGGATGTGAGGTTGACTTTTTGGTGCCTCCTCAGGTCACCCCTTACGCCCCACAGATTAATTCAGGTAAATTTTTAGATGAAAAAAGAAATGTTATGGGAAATACCAGAATTGTAGGGAAATTTGAAGATATTCGACTCTTGGACTAGATTCAAACTGTTTTGAAGTTAGAAATACCGGTACATTAAAAGAAAGGATAGCCTAGGGGCCCAAATTTTATAATCCCCCCTGCAAAACTATCATTGGAGTAACTAATAGGTAGAGGCATGCACATTTCTTTTTTGACGAAAACACGAACTGTGAAATAACACATTGTAATGTTAATTTTTCATGTTTCTGAAAGGTGTGAGGTGCATTTTCCTACCCTGTTTTGTCACGAAATGATGCGAAATGAACTGAAAAATTCGAAATACAGGTAGACTCTTAAACACGAAATTTAGAATTTATTTACCAATGTGACACTTTTTGAAGTCAGAATTATCCTGCGAGTTATGCATTTCACGGAAAATGGATTAATCCTGCTGTAAATATTTGAGAAGCAAAAATGAACCCTTTTATACAGGAATAAACTTAATACTGGTAATGACATAAATGTGATATTAGAAGGGATGTGTTTATTTTGTGTAATAAGTGCAGTTATTAAATCAAATTTTGGATTACATTCACATTTTGCAAACCAAAATATTATTTTATATACGTATATACCGCTTTTTCACCGCTATAACAGCGAAATTTTATTTTATTTACCTCTTTTGAACCCGAAATTTACTAGGTTTTTGTACCGAATTTTTATATACCAAATATGTGCCTCTACTAATAGGGATTTCTCACATGTCACGTGCATTTGTTTGCATTAAGTTTATTCTTATAACGGGCATAGAATAAGCAACCTTAAACTCCTCATTTTCCTTCTAGAATAATGTCTCGAGATAGATATGTTTCCAGAAAAAAAAAAATATTAAACAGAAGGAACCGTCTCGTCTGGCGACGGAAATTTCCTCCGGACTGTTGTCTGTGTGTCTGGAATCAAGCGGATCAATAACACATTCCGTACTACCTTGTTCCGTGTGATATATCGCCAGATGGGGTAGGTAGAGAGGGGAGACTGGATCCAACGAAAAATATGAACACGAACACATTTCGTAGAAGCCTATAAATTATGTTCCTTTATCGATACCCATCAACGTTTGCAAGAAGGATCGAGGAAAAATCATATTTCATTTACTGTCCCCATTTACTCAAGTATTACATCATTTTCTTCCTTTTCTTTTAAATTCCAAATTTACTCTACTTTATTATTTTTTTATATATATTCTCTTTTGCATGTTAACCATGTTCTGATTTTCCTTCCTTTCTCACTCTATTTTCGTCTTTGTCTTGCAATCTCTTGTTCATAGTCTTGTCTCTCATATTCCGTCTCCTTTTTCTTCCCGCTTCTTTGATATCTGTGCTTTGAAACAAACATAAAAGCGTATTGCAATTTTCACAAACTGTAATTAATGACAAGAACACTTACATCGTTCTACTAGTTGTTTACGTCGAAATCGAGTCGAGGCGAGAAGGATGTTTATAACTCAAGAAAATATCACAACAAGACGGAGACAGTGCTAAGCCTCGTTTAGTCTCGTCTTAATTAGGGATGGCCAGATCCGGATCCTGGCGGATCCGAAATCCGGATCCGGTTGGTTCCGGATCCTAAAATTTTTCGGATCCGGATCCGTGGATCCGGAATTTTCAGATCCGGATCCGGTACTTTCGGATCCGGATCCAGAATTTTCGGATCCGGATTCGGTACTTTCGAATCCGGATCCCGTGCTTTTGAATCCGGATTCGGAATCCGTTTTGCCATCCCACATGCGCTTCTTTGGAAAGTAAGAATGTGCTTATAACATATTGTTACCTGCTAATACACACACACACACACACACACACACACACACACACACACACACATATATATATATATATATATATATATATATATATATATAAAATATACATACATACACATATATATATATAGTGTGTGTGTGCGCGATTTGTAATTAATTAATACACTTACAAGGGAGGTCTAAGTCTCCCCTTCCGATTTCCATGAAACTTGGCAGGTGTTTAGAAGCCCCCCTCAAATGTCAAGATGGGGAGAAATTAAAGTAGGGATCTGACCCCGAAACCACGTAAATAGGGCATAGGAAGAAACAGGGGGCATAGGGCCTCTCTATACACCTGTCAAATTTCATGGGAATCGGAGGGGGACACAGGGGTCAGATGATCCCCACGTCAATTTGTCCTCATCTTGGCATTTGAGGCGGGTTTTGCCCCCTAAAACAGTTTTTTAGCTGAAACAAAAAAACAACTTATTTCTTCCTTTGGGCCCCTCTATACACCTGCGAAGTTTAATGAAAATCGGAGGGGGTACACAGGGGTCAGATCCTTACTTCAATTTGTCCTCATCTTGACATTTGAGTGGATTTTGCCCCCTAAAACAGTTTTTAGCTGAAACAAAAAAACGCGTATTTCTTCCTTTGGTCCCCTCTATACACCTACCACGTTTCATGGAAATCGGAGGGGAACACAGGGGTCAGATCCCCACTTAAATTTGTCCTCATCTTGACATTTGAGGGCAGGTTGCCCCCTAGAACAGATTTTTAGCCGAAACAAAAAAAACACGTATTTCTTCATTTGGGCCCGTTTATATACACACCTGCCAAGTTTCATGGAAATCGGAGGGGGCCACAGGGGTCAGATCCCCACTTCAATTTGTCCTCATCTTGACATTTGAGGGGGTTTTGCCCCTAAAACCGTTTATTTAGCTGAAACAAAAAAACACATTTCTTCCATTGGGCCCCACTATACACCTGCCAAGTTTCATGGAAATCGGAGGGACACAGGGGTCAGATCCTCACTTCAATTTGTCCTCATCTTGACATTTGAGGGGGTTTTGCCCCCTAAAACAGTTTTTTAGCTGAAACAAAAAAAACACGTATTTCTTTTTTGGGCCCGTTATACACACACCTGCCAAGTATAATGGAAATCGGAGGGGGACACAGGGGTCAGATACTCACTTCAATTTGTCCTCATTTTGACATTTGAGGGGGTTTTGCCCCCTAAAACCGTTTTTTAGCTGAAACAAAAAGACACGTATTTCTTCCATTGGGCCCCACTATACACCTGCCAAGTTTCATGGAAATCGGAGGGACACAGGGGTCGGATCCTCACTTCAATTTGTCCTCATCTTGACATTTGAGGGGGTTTTGCCCCCTAAAACAGTTTTTTAGCTGAAACAAAAAAAACACGTATTTCTTTTTTGGGCCCGTTATACACACACCTGCCAAGTATAATGGAAATCGGAGGGGGACACAGGGGTCAGATACTCACTTCAATTTGTCCTCATTTTGACATTTGAGGGGGTTTTGCCCCCTAAAACCGTTTTTTAGCTGAAACAAAAAGACACGTATTTCTTCCATTGGGCCCCACTATACACCTGCCAAGTTTCACGGAAATCGGAGGGGGACACTTAGATAACCTCCCTTGTTAGTCTTACACTTTGTAATTATATAACACTGCATATATTATAATGTTTTATTTTAATTTGTAAAACTGTAACTGTAGAACAATTGTATAATTTTTGTATAACATTTCTATCTTGTTATATGTGTTAAAGGTTTCATCCTGGAATGGAATGTCTCACATTTATGTGTGTTTTCATTTCCAATTCATTCGAATGAATATTGATTGATTGATTTAGTTTATTTTACTTCGCGTTTTGTGCCTCTTGGCTAATTTGCGAAGATGGGGATGAGTGATGAAAGATGAAATTGATGAATGGACATTCACAAACAACCAAGCCCGACCGGAATTCGAACCCGGGACCCTTGGCGTCGCAGCGCGATGTGCTAACCACTCGGCCACAGGGTCGGGCATTCGAATGAATACATATTCGTTTCAATGGCATTTACAAAATCACCTCTGACATTTTGTGTTAAACAAGTAAGATTATTTTTGTGTACGAGTGTGTTAGCCGATGCGTAGCAAAGTATTTTAGGAACAACACTTGAAAAAAATTCTTGTAGGACTAACTAATGAAAAATTTCTTTGTAATCGAAGATCATAATACCTTTTAAGGTGTGGTAATATTATAATGGGATTGAGATACGAAACTCTCGGATCCGGATCCGGTTCCAGATCCGAAACTTTCGGACCCGGATCGGGATCCGGAATTTTCGGATCCGGATTCGGAACTTTCGGATGCGGATCCGGAACTTTCGGATCCGGATCCAGATCCGAAACTTTCAGACCCGGATCCGGATCCGGAACTCTCGGGTCCGGATCCAGAACTTTCGGATCCGGATCCGTTTGGCCATCCCTAGTCTTAATACCATCTCAACAATCAGCTCAGTGAAGCAGAACAGCGCAACCGTGAAATGGTTACATGCAAAGGACTGCATCGATTTCGACTCCCATTATGAAATTCTCTGCAGTTGGCCATGGCCGATATGCGTAATGCTTGTTGACAATGCGCCCATCTGTTTTTTTTTCTTTTCAAAGTCAAGCATGTCAACTACAATTTGCGACTTTTTTTAAAGTTAAAAATACAGGGTTTCTGCAAAAGAACTCGGGAGGTTTTCTTTAAAAAAAATCGTAACAAAACAATAACAAATTAGACAAGTGAAATGGAAGCACACGTTATTAAAGCGTGTTTAGGAACTCGAAAAGTTCTGTTTGTGCATGAATGCGTATTTTGTAGGCACTCTGGAGAGGAAATTTTAATCATTTTAATTCTAACATTGGCCGCGGTGGCTCAGTAGGTAACGCGTCTGACTACCATGCTAAAGGTCCCGGGTTCGATCCCCGGCCGGTTCAAATCCGGGAACTTTTCTAACGATGGAAGCGGTCCCGGCGCCCACCCAGCGTCGAATAACATGGGTACCTGGGGGAAACCCTGGGGGGTAAAGGCGGTCAGGGGCGTGATGCTGATCACATCACCCCCACTCACGACCGGATCAAGAAAGTGTGGCGGGCATTACCCCTATACGCCTTCATGGCGTGGTGCTATGCACGGGGGAGCACTTTACTTTACCTTTTAATTCTAACAGGTGAATTGAAAAAGGAAGGTATAGATTCCATGGCCGCCACGAAGTCATGACGTAAAAACCCCTGGAGTTTTTATGTGGCGATACGTTAAGAACTTAGTGTATTCGTGAATTGCATTTCGTCGTCTTCAGCCTAGCGACCAGGTGACAAGAGAGAAAGAGTTAAGAGTATCGTTTGGATGTAAACCGAGGCGGCTAAGAATGATGAGAACAAAATTAGTGAATGAAATATGTGAGGCAATAAACACAAAGGGATATTTCTGTATCTTTTCAGGAATAAAATCTGGGCTACTTACTTTGAAAAGGACAACAATTCAATTCTAAAAGCTGGTAACAACACCGCAACAAGCCATATGGAGCGGTGAGGGGACAAGGATCCACATATGTACAATCTGCTATTTGTGTAGGTGATGTGATCAGCACCACGCTCCTGCCGCCTGTAACCCTCCTCCCGAGTTGGCCCTATAATATTTATGTTATTACATTTGTTTTGAATTCTCGTTTTGCATATATTTAACATTGTATTAACCAGGGTGCGAGATCCTGGGGGGACGGGGGGATTTCACCCCCACCAACAATCTTGGCATCAAAAATCACCCCCACCAAAAATTTCCGGGGGGAGAGTTTTTATTATAACAAGCAAAAGATAAACAATTACTTTTGAAAACCCACACAAAGTAGTGTGCTTGTAAATGTTCAATGCTTTTTCTCTCTCAAGAGATCATTAACAAATTTATATCAATACGCACAACAAAAGTAAAACAATAATGCAAGGCAAAAAAACTATAAAATCTAATTGATTTATATTAACCTACAGCAATAACTAAATAAAAACTTCTACATAATAAAACCACTTCAACATCTTTAACCAGTGAGTAAAGGATTTCATTTGATGCTTCATGATATCTGATATGTACAAAAGTAACAAATTATTTTTTTTCTATGTAATTAATAATAATAATAATAATAATAATATATTTTTAATTTAGTGATTTATTTTTACTTTTAATAACATTATAAATATGTATATCGTGAAATTTATGAATATGTTTGTTGGGGAGGGGGGTTTGTAGATAAGATCTTTCTCCCCTCACTAGTCTTCAACGATTTCGCACCCTGGTACTTATTTCGTCTGGTAATGAATGACGTCAGTGATGACGCCAAAGCGGCAGAAAGGGTAGGGAATATTTTGGGGGCTAGTTACATTAAATATCATAGAAATATTCATGTTTGGGCTAAAATAGCGTGTATGTGTGCAGTTTATCTTGCTGGAGGACTGGGGAAGAATTCCCTCCCTTGCCCCGTTTCCCTGGAACCATCTCTGGTTATTGGTTCATTCCCATCTAATTGATAGGCAATCTCCATTCCTTGTCGGTTACTAATCTCCATATTACTCAGGTGTAGTCCAAAGCTAGCAGGAGCACATTAGGATGCAACACAAAGGGTAGACTTCTTCATTAATTTGCACGGACTATCGCGCTGTGTAAAATACATGTTCACGATCACGCTTTCCCGAACGTGCCCAAGCGATTCGGATGCGCATGTTGCGTTCGTGCCTCGAGGACAGAGGCCAAGCAGCCGTTCGAGACGGTGGTTTCGCCTTGTCGCTTCAGTGGCGGGTTCAATCATTTCTAGCTGTGGTTTCAAGGTTTATTGTTATTTTCAGGTGTCTCGGGCGGGAAGGAAGATGATGTGTTAATTTTATACAACATTTGGTATTTTTTCTACCATACCATGTCGATTTTTGTAACTTTTGGTTCATCGCAGTGATGGTAAAGTGGCACTCGATTCACAGATGGACAAAAGACAAGACAACACACAACACCACAGAGGATTACACTGTTGTGGATTAAGGATATTGTCAATATATTGTTTATACGACTCTTCCATACTCGATCCATCAGATTGATCCAGCACCAACTGTTTCCCACCTTTTAAAATTATGCAGTTAATTTGCGTGCATTCCAGAGCTATTTTTTTTGTTATTAACTGTTACACACCTCGTTCAAGACATATCTTTGTAGAATTGAGGTAATTTTAGCGACGAAGTTTGGTTATGTCACCTCTCACTTAAAAATCTTTTTGAAATTTCGTCCCATTATCTGCGCCACACGATAATTCTCAAGAGCGAAAACTGCCCGATTGACAGCACTCACCCGAGTCTCGCTCTTCGCATCAGATAAAAATAATTGTTTGTGTACGGTTTATTATGAGTTTATAGGATGCTCGTGCTTTCAATAAAGCAACTAATCTGATTTTCCTGACTTCATAGATTGTTTTTACACACTTAAAAATATCCAAAATTATTGAATTCATATTCTAAAGTAAGTACTACATAAAAATCGTGTTGAAATATTTTATTTAAAAAAATAGTTAATACAGTAAAACCTCGTTAATCCGGACTAATGGAAGGGGATAAGTTGACCGGTTTAACGAAAGTCCGGATTAAATGAACTAACCTAAAAGAACAGAAGAAAGTTCATTAAAACTCCGTTTATAGCAACAAAACACGTTTATTATGATGTATTTAAAGGGCAAATACACTATACAGTACAGTACAAAGTCTACGGGAAACAGAATTTCTTTAGTGGTTGACTGCCTTTTATTTGGGAAGTTCTCTTGTTGACTTCTAGCCACATTTAAAACTTAGCATTGCTTCTTATTTTTTTTTTTTTTTGCCTGTCGGGATTAAGCTAAGTCCGGCGTATCGGGGTCCGAATTAACGAGGTTTTACTGTATATGCCTTTCGTTTAATTATAGAAAGAAATCACGAAGTGAAAATACTATTTTATACGAAGCAATACAACGGCAAAAATTCAATGAAGAGTAAACACAAGAGAATTGAATCGTTAATTACAGAAACAACCTATCTCCAAAAATATTGTTTGTGAGAAAAGAACAAAGAAGTGTGCTATTGTAGCACACAATATTTGAGCGCAGTAAAACAAATTGGCCAAACTGAAGTCCCATTGTTCAAACACTTTTACGTGGTTTTTGAGAGTTTTCGATATTTAGTGGTGGGAAAATAATTATTTTGTCCTCCGTGGCCATGCGGTCTAAGGGGATGTGTTTTGGGGTCCGACTGCGGGACGGCATGGATTCAAGTCCGCCTGGGTTCAGTGTCTGGGTTCTCGGCCTGCGTGTAGGATCGGTGGCAATCCACCAACGTAAGGAAATTGGGGAGCTACGAGAGAGTAGCGTAACCCGGTTACGGATATTCCCTATAACGGCTGGGAGTTCGACTTGCTGACTACACGTCACTTCATTACCGGTTGAAGATCTCCACGCCTCTAGGTAGGATTGTGGGAATGAGACTGGCAGTCGGGAGATAGGCCAAGGCAATAACGGGCTGTAGAGCCACGGGTTATTATAATTATTTATGTTATTGGATATGATTACAAATTGCCATTTCGGTTGGTAAAATAAGTTTGATATATAAAACAGCCAGTCTTCATTAAATACGAGAGAACATCGCACCTCAGTGACACATGGGAAATGTAAAGAAACAATAGTTTAGAGACTTTTATTACTTTCCCTAATTCCTGGTTTTTAATCTGAAACTCGCGCTGTTGTAAAAAGTACAACAATGTATAATTTTTAAAAGTAAAATGGTCACCAACAATGGATTCCACCAACCTATTAGTTTGTTGGTCCTTCCTCACAGTTACTAAACATGTGGTTTTATGAGTCACCCGTTTAGTTGCAACAGAAGAATGAAGCAGTGAATGTGTCTCTGTTGTACTTTTTACAACGCGTGAGTACAAAGTTTAAAAAAAAATTGTTTCCGCTGTTTATTTTATTTAATAAAATTTCTGTCTAAATAACATAAATAAATATTAAATCCTATGTATAGATAATGTTCAGTAGAGATTAGAAATATCTTATCTATGAGAGTTTTTAGAGTATATTTTGTTTCACCTTTTTATTTTATTCAAGGATTACTAGTATTCATGATTGATATAATTAGTGTAAAAAGCATTAATAAATATTAAGAAAATAAGAAAAACTACTTCATTGAAGAATTACAATTGTATGACTAGAAATAATGAGTGTTGTAAAAAATACAACGCGCCAGTAAAAGTAAGGTAAGGTAAAGTTACCAGTTGCCCGCAGGTTGAGGCTGGGTGAGCCCCAGAGCCGCTTTATGCAGGGATAAACCCGGAAAAATTCCTACCTTAGTTCACCCACCCCGGGAATTGAACCCGGGTCCCCCGCGTGGCAGTCTCAGACTAGAAAGCATCGTTCCACAGTTTGCAGTTTTCCCCAGACATTTAAATTTGCTTTGCTGTGAGCAGCAACCACAGTGGACGTGAAACGTGACTCGGAATTCTCTTCACGATAAGTGATGACGTCATGTCTAATATTGACCTTCTGGGGAAAGCGTGGAGGAGGAAGATATGCGAAGATTTACGCATGAATGGACGCCCTTCTGTGGATCACTGGGACAGGAAACGCGATTTCGCTGGTTTGAAGACGTGAGCCTGACCTTTACGTAACAAACTTGAAGTTACTTGGAGTAAACAGAGTACACTACGGAAGCTAGCTTTATTTACGTACCGAGTTTATTATTGTATGGACACCTTGGTAGACAATTCTACAATTGTCATGTTGATATTGTACTCAAGGTTAAATTATCAAGGCTTTGTTTAGCCTTATATAATTAGAACCATCCTACGATAATTAATTTAATCAATGGCGGCAGTTGAAAATAATTTTGGGCGGGTTATGTTGGCATAAAGAATATTTTATATATGTAAATATACATAATATCTGTCCCTTTCTAAAGGAGGTGTGGTCATCCTTGCCCCCAGACGTCCATGTCCCTGTATTATTATACTTTCACCTAGAAATTTAGTGTATATATTAAACGATATTATACTCTTAAAGAGAATCAGGTATTTTCAAGCCGATGAAAGTTAAAAGCAACAGCGGGGGAAAGGGATGCAGTGGCGGGACCACAGGGGGACATTCCTCCCCCCAACCTTGGGCGGAAATCAATTCTGGGGGGGGGGGGGTAAGGGGAACAAACATTGAAGTAAAAGAAGGCAAGACTAGCAGAATCTAAGAGTAGCAAGACAAAAGGATACTCAAGATGGTATTAGTTTGCACGTCTTTTTTGCATTTTTTCTTCCACACGGCCAAGAGTACCTGCAGCGGGGCACAGAGGGGCAATTTACCCCTCGATTTCAAATTTTATCGGGAGTTGGCCCTGGACGCCGAACGATCTGAATGAAAAAAATTGTAAAAGAATGCCATGGCGCCCCATGAAATTTTTTGGGCCCTATTAAATAAATATTGTTGTCAGTTTGCAAAAATTTCGATCTAAAATGTTCATGCTCGTTCGCTCGCAATTTCATTGTTTTCTATAATGCATCGTAAATTGAGAGAGAAATAAGAGCAACTAAGTCTACTTCAGACTGTGGCTGCTAAACAGTTTTGTCTTAAATGCGTGTATAGGAGGAAAAGGAGCGCGCACATTTCAGAGACAATTTATAATATTTTTTGCTGTTGATTTGTTATGGGCCGAATGAATTGATTAAGTAACGTATTTAAATAATACCTAGGTATGTTTATATTGATGGATTGATTTGCTTTATTTTACTTCCTTCTTGTGCCACTTTTGGCTAATTTGCGAAGATAGGGATGAGTGAGGATATGATGAAATTGATTAATGGACGCCCACAAACATCCATGCCCAAGCCAGGATTCGAACCCGGGACCTCTGGCGTCGTAGCGCGATGTGTTAACCACTCCGCAACGTGGGCCGGCACCAAGGAGAAATATACCATTAAACAATAACGAAAATTATTGAATAACTAAGCTATAATATTTCACTGACCTGTTAAATCTTTCTTAAATTTTTCTTATTGGACCATTTTAATCCAGTTATAAACATCCAAGAAATACTGATATAAAGTAGGACGTTTTTCTGTTCGTGAAAAGTTCCGACCGGAAGAAAACTGGTACAGCCCTTTAATTTAAATGTTTTCATTTTTGTTTTCGGTTTTATAAAATAGTTTTTCTTATAATATGAAAACAAACATATCTTATATTCAATAGCGGCGATTGGATGATAAAACTGGGAAGGGTGGCAAGGACAGCTTACTTTCTCTTGATAGACAAGGCTTAGCATTAAGATGCTATAGTGCAGGGGCAAGAGACTGGACAAAAGTGGGGCAACTACCTCCTCACCACCACTGCATATATTCTAAAAAAAATCCAAAAACAAGGACCAAGAATGGTGTTCTCAAGCCAAATAATGATATTTTTCTCTATTTACGCTGCTAGTAAAATTTAATCGTATTCCTGTTACAGGACGTAAACGTTGTGTATTTAAATTTCAATAGATATGCAGATAATGATTATAAATTATATAGTTATGTGCACCATAAACTTCTTTTTTAAAAATTAATCATGAAATTACATTAATTAGATTAATTAAAACTGTCATGACCATTTTTACGGTGATTTGATGGCAGCGAACTTGACGGTCATAGGTCGTCACTTCTCGAGTCAAACTTTACAGTGTATATCTTCATAAGTTTATAGAGAATGTGATAATTTGAATTGAATATTCTAGGAAATAGGACACACCTGTCAAGACGTTCACGTTCTGCGTCATTTCATTTGTGATGGCTTACAACCCGTTTCACACCAACTAAGAATTATGAAAAGTTTTGGTATTCTTATATCCCCTCCCCCGAAAAAAGGTTCAAGTGAATTCTACATCAGTTCCCTTCGAAGAATCGTATGCATATGTCGCTCTGTCTCTCTCTCTCTCTCTTTTAGTCATTCTCTCTCTCTCTCTCTTCCCTCTCTTCATTCTCTCCCCTCCCTCTCTGTCCCTCCCTCATCTGTCTTTCTCTTTCTCACCCCCTCTCTCTCTCTATTTCTCTTCGTGTATGTGTGTGTGTTTGTACACTCGCCTCAATTAGTACTCCGGCAGTTTGTTTCTTTATACAATATAGTTGCAGAAGATGCAATTCAATCTCCCTCCAAGTGTATCAATATACGCTTTATAAAACACAACTTATTAGTTACTAACTTCGTTGACTCTGTACGTGTGGACGTGAGTACGTATTGCGTTTTACACGACGAAAAATCTACACATATTTCCAATATTACATCATTCATGCTTACGACATATTTTGTGCTCCTTTCCTCGAAAGAACTTGTTGTATCCGCGTATGGATACATTATTTAACAAACAAAAATAGGCGTTGCAAGTTTCTTTACATTTCTTCGAAGATAAAGGTGTGTTACCGGCATTTCGTAGGGTGCAAAATCCCGGGGAGACGGGGGGGAATTCCCCCCTCACCAACGATCTTGTCCTTAAATTCCCCCCCACCAAACTCTTCCGGGGGGAGAGTTTTTGTTTTAACAACGAACATAAACAATTAGTTTGGGATTCCAATATACTTGACTGGAATAATATCGATAACATACAAAAAGAACGGACAACAAAGAGCCTCAATCCCCAGAACACCGAAATAAGACCGACTTATTTCTTCTCCATTTCTCATCGCCTTTCGTTAGCAACCACGAAGTATATAAATATATTAATAAAACACGTAATTACGCTTATATGTGAATTTTATACAGGAAACTATTATCTTCTTAATGTCTCTTAATTTTTGTCCCTCCTCCCTTACGCAAATCATTGTTCATAGCATCATCAGTAGTACATCAAAATCTTCAATATGCAATTACATTTTGAATGAAAGACAGTCGATATAATATATTGTGTATTTTATAATATAATTTAATTATTTAATAATTGACACATATTTAATGACATTAATTATACGTGCACACACATACCATCACACACACACACACACACAAACACCTCCGCCACATACACACACACACGTACAAACATATATATATATATATAGCGTGTGTGTGTTTATGTATGTGTGTCGTCTGTCTGTCTGTTCCTTCCCCCCACCAACCTGCAGTGATTTCGCACCCTGTTGTACAGTACGCTTGTTTACAGGGAGGGTCTTCGTTCACCTTTCTTTTACCGGTTTTCCTGGGCAATGTAGCAGAAGAAGCCAGGCGAGTTGAGTGAGGTAAAGGGGAAGAAAAACTGCTGGCAACAAGCAGCAGCTAGCTCCACCGCTCAGCTCAGCTACAAGCAAAATCTGAGCGACGTGTATCAGGGGAACATGGGATTCAGTAGGCAAGTACCAACATGGCCGCCCGGTGGAGCTTCGAAGCAGCATCTTCATCATCTGAAGAAAAATGCTACGTAAAAATAGTCTGAGCATTAAAACGTTACTGTACTTTGTTATCTGGTGCAAATATAGTATGTATTATCTTTCGTAAAGCATTCTGAAATAAAGAAATATAGCTACTCTGTTATAGTTGATTGCTAGGTAATCGCTTTATCAAATAAATTATTTTTCACTATTCACTATTCATTAACATGATCATTAGCTCTTAAACAATTCTTCTCTCATTAAAAAAACTATTCACTTTATTGCAAATAAATTCGTTATCTTTCTAAAAACAGAGTAAACTGTGAAATTCCTAACTAGCTTCCATCGATTACAAATTAAGTGAAATATAAGTACGGAGAAAATTTTACTTCAGTTGTAACAATGAAAGTTAAAGTGCACAAACAAAGAATTGATTCTGCCCAGAACAAATGAAGTAGTTTAGAAATACGAAATTATTTGTAATAATAATCAAGATTATAATAATTTAATACATAATAATAATAATTATTGAATAATAACAGCAGCAGCAATATAAATCATTTCTATTTTGGAATGTACATACATATTCCGTTTTCACGGGAGATACTGTTAGACTGGTGTTGTAAATATCATTATCTATTTTTATGCATGACAAAATATTTAAATTTAAATAAAAACATTTGCGTGACGTTTTGTAAATTAAAAGGCAAACTGTTAAATTTTAAGGGAAGAATATTGTAAATTTTGCGTTAACCTCTAGTAGTGTAATCAAGACGATATTTTCAAATTTGAGACTTATACTGGCTCCATGGCCGAGCGAGTTGAGTGGGCCATTTTCGATCTCGCTACAGAAGTGGTGTTGTCACCTTTTAATCAAGGGGGGTCCTGAGTTCGATCCCAGGCGGAGGCACATGGTGTTTCAGATCCAACTTTAAACTGTATGTCCAGTCCGATTAGGCTATCTGTGCGCATAAAGTGAACTTGGCAAACTAAAATTTGAATTTGCACCACCTGTGCAATTTATCGTTGTGTTTCACGTTGGTCATTTGTGCGATTTCCAATTGAACGCACTGACACACAGGACGAGAACCTGTTTCTGAAAACTGACCTGATAAACTACTTTAGTGTAACACTGAGGAAGATCGCTGGGAGTAATTAACGACAGATCGTAATTTATTGCCCCGCGTCCGTTGAAAATATAGCAACGAAGGAGAAATCGCAGTGGCTACGTAGCTTCACCTGAAGGCTAACAGAGCATAAAAAGAAAGGTGAAAATACAATGTTGCCAGATGCAACGCTTCCGAATTTGTTGGACGAAGCTTAATATGGAGCCAAGACACATGCTACTCACTGCCTCTGCCAGAGCTGTTCCATCTGTGGCAGCTTGGAAGTTCGTCAACCTGGCTTATCCGGTCACGGTCTTACAATGTTTTGATGGTTCTTTTCCTTTCTTTCTTTTCATACGGCGCTTGTTGCCATTGTACCGGAAGTGTAGGTGAAGGAAGCGAAGCGTGACTTTCTTAGCAGAGTTATCCGAGCGTTTCTTTTTCTTCTTCTTTACGTGACATCCTCAGTGTACCGTTCCACGATTTCTCACAGCACATAAACATTATTATATCGCCTTTATAAACTGTGGTTGGGTGAAAATTACAGTTAGCTCTCAGAATTTAAATTTGTATAAAAACGGTGCTTCAGATTTTCCATGTCGGGTTAGTGGTGAGAATTCTTGCACCTCATGAAAGATAAAGAGAATCATTCGAACCCGTTAGGACAAATGCTTTATATTGTGGCAAACTTTCGCGAATCTGCTTTCTTTCTGTGACTACCTTGAACTAGACAGCAAGCACATTTCAACACAATGCTCTTCCAAATCACGTTACACTGTTGCAGTGTAAGGAAGATTCAAAATTGTGTGTCATTTGTTGTTTGGTAGAGTGGGATACATAAATATTACCAGGCAAATTATCCATCAATATTTTCATGCATTTTCTCATACGTGGGGGAGGGGAGGGGGGAGAAAAAATCAGTGGCGACTCCAGATTTTCTAGTGCGGGTGGGCGTTTGGATGACTGGCCAACGTTTTTAAAAATGTATTTTGATATTCACATTGTTGTTACATGACCCAAAAAATGCTCTGTTAACCAATAGATAATAGAAATTTTAAATATTGAAGTAAGAAATTATACAAATTCAAATGTTGCAAGGAAAATGTGCTAAATTTTAGGTTCGATTTCATTTTACAACATGGTATAGCAATAATTAAAACTAATTAACAGTATAATATATTAATGAGAAATATGGAAACAATACTAGCTATTATACTACAGATCTCCGTCGAAGAGTTAGTAGAGCGCGCTTCGAAACCAGAGATTACTTTCGAATCTTGGTTTTCAGTATTCAAAGGGAGGGGGTGTTGATGGTGGTTACAACATCCCCTTTCGGCCAGTATTCCTAAAAAGAAGAACGTCGAAGGTAGGAAAATATGACAAAATGAGGGCTGACTACCAAGAAAGAGTATACATAAACCCTCCCTTTCGAAAATCCTGGGCACGCCACTAACCATTACTTATATACTTTCATTTTATTTTTTGTCGTGAACTCTGCCTACTTCATTGTTACAATGTCTCTCTAGATATTCGTAATAGCTTCGTGCCTATTAAACCATTGCGAATTATCAATTCAAAACCGATAGCAAAACACAAGGAGATTTACGTGAATTCTCTAGAAAAGAGGGAATTCTAAACAGGTAATAATAATGCCCTTTATTACATTATTGCATTACATTACATTACATATTAAATTTGCATTATAATATAATTATATACACTTATCAACCATAAGCAACCAATGGTATTACAACTAATCAATAGCCTACATGTAATAAAGGGGGGAACCCCCGAAGTAAGCCCGTCTCTTCCCGCATACATTCGAGGGTATGCGCTTATTGTCCTGGTTCCTAAAAATATACCAGGACGTCAGTTGCTCCGAATTTGACGGTTCCCCGACTTTATTCTCTCCATTTTTTACAATTTGATTGCATTTTATAATAGGTATAATAATAAATTGCAATGCTATACATAGGAATCTATACATGACAAATTGTTATATACAATACACTGTGTGATATCTGTTCTGGGATCCAGAACAGAAGGCACGAACCCCGTGAGTGACATTACATTACATGTAAATTTTCTATTTTCTTTCTTTTTTTTTAACCATTTGTGAATAGTGTAAATATAACATTTTCCATTTGTACGGTTTCTGATTTCGACTCTTTATGTTTACATGGTAGGACAGTATTAATAACATTTTTAATAATATTCTCAATAACGTTCCCCGGACAGTGAGACAGGCATGCATAATCTCGGAGTCGCAGTGGATTCCGTTCTGGCTTTCCAGAGCGGTTCTGATATACAAATTATTTTCATCATCAATTCACAGAACCCAACTCACAAGTCCTGAACCCCAGCCTGGCATACCAGAGCAGGGTGCCCCAAAAAGGCCGTATCCTGCGCCCACACTGATTGCCATTCATTCACTAAGGAAGGAGAGATAAAGTAAAATTTGGAGTGTGAGATTTGTATTTGAATATTCGTTTCCTTCTCGCTTGTTCTTTAGGGTCGTTGCCGCCACATGCATAGCTGCTTATGTGGCACACGCCGATAGAAGAGTGCAGCGTCGCATTCCACGGAGGCGACAAGAGATCACGACCGACAAGGAGCAATGTCCGTGTGAAGAACGATGTTTTGTTGTCTTCATACAGATGTAAGTTTTCATATTTTGGAATATAGGGTATATGAAAGCGGCTTTTCGAAAATGGCTTGCGCCAGAGATCCAGCCGAACCGTTAGATACCTACCGACTGTAAATATAACGTATTTTGTTTGTGACGGATGGGAGCATTCATTCCCCAGCCCCTTCTGAAAATGTCACTGCTTTGCACACCATTGACATTATTTGAAATGTGAATGAATATTACGTTACGTCCTCTTCCCAATTTATTTCCTGGGGGGGGGGGATCGAAATTAGAGTTTGTTTAAGTACTTTTGCCTCATTCTGATTATCCTACTCTGCATTTGAAATCGAACTTGCTTTCATTTCTTTACCTACAAGCGCAAGTTTAAAAAATATACACTGTTTCACAGTTCGTCATGTTTCCTCCTAATCCTCTTCTGGAGCCGAAAATAAAGAGCTCTCTCATGCGGAAGAAACGACACGCTCCATAAACCGTAATCGCTTATGTAGTTCCGATCCTGACTACCAGATGGCAGCATAAGACAGGTCCAAATGATCATTAAACGTCGAAAATGTAGTAGGAAAGCATAAGGTTTCTTCGTCCACTGGCCTAATTAGTCTTCTTACCTTGGACCGCATTGATCGTTATTTAGTTACAAGACAGTCATTCGTTTTCTCTTTTGAATAACGGGAAGAAATTTACATTCTCTATGAAAAAGCAGGACATCTGTCAGAAAAAAATAAATTATTCTAACGGTCACATAGTGTAATCCAAAGGATTTGATTTGAATTTTGTTATCTAGCGTCGCTTTTCTGTCATTTTTGGCTAATCGCGATGATATGATGGCAGTGATGAAGGGACACTCACAAAGAACACTCACTCCCAGGTCGGGATTCGAACCCGGAACACCGGATGTAATGCGCTATGCTAACAAATAAAACAAATGAATATAAAAATATTTCCTTTGAGTTCCAATTTAAAAATAAGATATTTGAAGCAAAATATATTGCACCACACATTATCAATAAATAAGGGAGATTTCAGATCGAAGGAACAAGCGACAGGCGACAGTAGACACATGTCTTTTGGGAAAGAGCAGCAATATTTCACACCGTAGCGGCATGACAGGCCACAGAAGTCTGCGTCCGATTGATGAAATCCTAAACGACACGCGTCGCCTGTCGCTTCGGTAAATTCTCCGTAAAGCAAAGCATTTACCCTGCGTGAGCATACAACAGACCCAGATGCAGGGGTCCCCATCCCCCCAAGTATCGTCATGCTTCCCCCCCAAATCATGTGGTAATCCACATGAAGTATTCAATTACGATAGCGTGTCTACTGAAAGTAACGTTTTCTTAAGCTTTATTGAACACGATACTTACCGTGGATGCATTACCCCTCAAAATATTTTGGTCAATACGTAATAATTCATTTTATTTTTATACAATAGCCTGTTAAGCTGTCCATGTTTGTTAATGGTTCAAATTTTCGAAATAACGGAAAGCTAGCAATCTCAAGTGTCATAATTATATAAATATGTATTTAAACAGTGTTTGTGGTTGGAGAACAAGATTTCAATAACCCACAATTTGGGTATTTAACACAAAGTCTTACACAACTTAAGATCGAAAATTACAGAGCGCACCCCCTCTGCTTGCGGTAATTAGGCTATATATATTTTTTTTAGTAATCCATAGCAATAATTACATGGATTTCATCTTAAGTGCAAATTTCACTTGCTAAAGCAAAATTACCCTGCAACAATAAGTTAGAAATGCGAATTTAACACTATTTATTTTCCTGTTTTATCGAGTAATGTGCAAGGCGTTACTATGAAGTACACAATAAGTACAACTATTGCAGCATAGCCTACAGGGAATCAATAATAGAATAATATTGCTAATGGAACCATATGATCAAACTGACTCACCTGCTTTAAATTAAGCAGTATACCGACACTAAACATTAAATTTTAAGAAATTATATTATTAATAAATATCGAGAATATTGTTTGTCTTGTAATGCAGTATAATTCTTCATATCGTCTCATGAAAATGCCAGACACACATTTTTGTAACGCAGCGAAGCGAACAATAAAATTTTTATATCCATTTCTTTGCAGGCTTGCAAGAATATTAATTCTATAGGACTTCAATACTTTCATAGAATCCCTCGATATATACTCTTTTCCCATGTTCGGCGCCGAAACGTGCGCATACCATATCGCTAAATATAGTCCTCAAATATAATGTTCGAACCCTAAAGATATCCCTTGACAATCTAAGATTTTATACACTTTATTAAGAGCTCCACATCTCCTCGCCTCAAATTTAATATTCAATCCTTCAATCTAGATATTTTCCTCCAAAAGAAGAAAAATCTCCAAACCACATTTTGCGCTACAATATCAGACGTAACACTAATACACAAGAGTTGGATATCCCCCAAATTTAATGCTCAGCCCCCCTAACTAAAATTCCCACGATAATCTAAGATTTAACAATGATATTCAATAGTCGAATATTGCCCCCCTCCCCCAACGTTTAATCATCAATCCCCCACCAGAATCCACGTGTCGATTTAAGACCCAATGTGTATCCCCACTTCCTTAGTAATAATATTACAAGTTACAATTTTCTTGGCAGTCTATAATTTACTATTTAGTAACAGCAATGGATAGTTAATAACGTAATTCAACTTGTGCCAAATGCTGTACTGTTTCACATCAAATTTTCATCACAAAAAATCGTCCCCTCCCAAAAAAAAAAAGTTGCTTGGACATAACGTGAGTTCACAAACCCTGGGCATCATCGCTACCTCTAAATACTTCATTTTCTTCATCTAATGGATTAAATATGGCGTAAGGTGTAAACGTCTTTACATTTATTTTGGAAATAATATAAAAATGTTGAATTTTATATTAAGAAAAAAATCACCCCCAAAACTTTCGATGGCGCAATCTGCGCCACAATCCCCACCCTCCCTGTGGGCACCCATGCCCAGGCGACACGAAGAAAGGTATTGAGAATATGGCCCAGTCCGAGTGACACGCAAGCGACAAGCGACAAGGCTCATCTGGTCTCTGAGCATTTTCGTTCA
This sequence comes from Lepisma saccharinum, assembly GCF_977018435.1. Classification (NCBI taxonomy): domain Eukaryota; kingdom Metazoa; phylum Arthropoda; class Insecta; order Zygentoma; family Lepismatidae; genus Lepisma; species Lepisma saccharinum. The sequence goes on from NC_139233.1 coordinate 10,554,271, forward strand.
CCAGCACTTCAACGGGCAGAGATTGTCTTGCACATCACATCCATAAAATGTGCCATTTCGGTAGACGCATTCTTCTTGCATTGGTTGAAATCTGCTGTTGGGAAAGTTACTTCTTAAAAGTATAATTGAGTTATATTTACTTATTTTAAAAAATAGCTCGTTTACAGTTACTGGTACTTGAAAACTAACTAAGTTTCTCTTACAAATACTTTCTCCTGGAAATTTTCTTGCAAATAAATTACACACAATCAATGATCATTAATTGTAATAAAATAAATATATGAAGACTTACATGTTTTATTATGTTTGTGGTACATATTATAAGTTGTGACTGTCTTCTACATTCACAAATAACTAATATTTACTTTATTTCTATTGCGTACAAGTTTATAAAATTAACAGGGAACTATTGAGATCAAGAACGCTGTATCAATGTCGATATTTGTTCTAAGTTGTTGATTTCGATTCGTTTTTGTTATAGAAGAAGATTGACTTAAAATGTCTTGTGTTAAAAATCGAAAATGAGTTTATATCAAATGTTATAAAGTGAAATAATATTTTGGAAGTTGAGTTGTGTTGTTTAATTCTTGCAATGTAAGTATAATAACATTATGAAAACCAGTTGAGCGCTGAGGGCTTGCAATTTAATTTTAAAATTGTGTTAGTCTGCTCATCCTTCGCGTACAATATATATTCAGTGTGAAGTATCGTTGCAAAGTATTCATATTTTTATACGTATTATTATAACAAATTAATAAATTAATGAAGGAACAAGGTGTCGGATTTTCTTCAATGATTATTAATTTTATTGTACTCTCTCTTATATGCTTAAACATTTTATATTATAGAACTATGACTTCTGCGTATAGCTCGATAACCACGTTCTAAATAAATGCAGCAGTCTTCATACCAAATTAGAAATGATGAATTTCAAAATAGTGTGCATGTTCTAAATTTAACATGCAACGAAGTCTAGATTCATTGCCTGAGGCAATTCCGCGTAAATCCTTTCACCCTAGCATCAAGAAAGACACATAGTAGGAAACAGAGTTGCCAGATTTTGCTCTTCACCCACGTTACAAATTTCAAGTTGACAATTTAGGCATCGTATAGTAACTGCAAGAGAATATGTTGATAACGTTACATCTATTGCAATTAAAACCCCGGCCGCCCTCCGTGGCGGAGTGGTTAACACAGCGTTCTACAACGATAGGGGTACCGGATTTGAATCCCGGCCTGGACGTGGCTGTTCTTTGTGAACGTCTCTTCATGAATTTAGTCATATTGGCACTCATTCTCATTTTCGCGATTAGAAATAAGCGATAAGTGACAGAAAAGCGAAGTATTTTTGTTGTAGTATTTCTTATTGTAGTAACTACCAAATAATAAGAGAAAAAACAAATGTTTTGTACTTGGTGCAGAATCTGAAGAAGACCTTGCTAGAAGGTTGAAACGTTACGTTTAGTTTATGTTTTATAATAAAATAAATTACTGCCTTGGTCAGCATATTGAGTTTTTCATGTCATGGAAAGAAGGCTTAATGGTGTTATAATGTATTCTGCACGAGTATTCCGTGCATCCTAATCTTGCACCAAAGACAGTTTACCTCTATAATACATGATTATTAAGTACCCATAATACAGGCACATTAAAAAAAACGCCACATATAATGACCGCATCACACGTTTAACAAAAAAGCATAAAATCTGCGACAATTGATCGATTGATTGATTTGCATTATTTTAGTTCGCATTTTCTGTCACTTTTGTCTAATTTGCGAAGATGGAGATGAGTGATGATATGATGAAATTGATGAATGGACACTCACAAACTTCCATGCCCAGGCCAGGATTCGAACCCGGAACCCCTGTCGTCGAAGCGCGATGTGCAAAATCTGCGACTATTATGAGGTGAAATACGGTAATGAAGAAACATCATATAAGACGGATCTAAAACTTTTGAAGGGGCACAGAATATACGGTAAGCATATAAGATGGAGCACTTGAATTAATATAATGTGCAGATTGTTGGACACAGTAAAAACAGCCTAAATATACATACGTGGCGTGTGATTCATCAAGTCAATTACAAAGTTTCGTTTTGCCTCCACACACAGAACCTAAAGTGAATTTCATGCACTCTAATGCATCAAATGATGCATGTACAGTGTAATTTCGGTTTGTTTAAACTTGACTTGATGTTTGATGCATTTACTGCATCAAATAGGAATATCCACTAGGCCGTGTGTCTTTTTGATGCATCTTAGTGTGTAATTCTCTGGCTGCTGAAATTAAATACATTTAACTGCATACTTTTAACTTATTCAGATATCTGCATAATTTTCGCAAAACGTATAAAATTTGTTGATGTTTTTACAATAATTGAGTTCGTCAGTTCACAAAAACGTAATACGTTAGGAAGAAAAGTACATGTATTCCCATGTTGTTTTACCTTCGTTACACCTTTCTGCCATCAGCAAATCCAATGCTCGGTTAATCTCTAAGAAGATAGTTCGGAAAAGTAGACATTTTTCAGTTCACAATTTGTGACCAGATAAACTAATCGAGGCAAGACCTTCAAATATGAATCCCAACCATTATACAATGTGCCTCCATCAAGAAACGAGTCCAGAACCTTTTGATTATAATGTCATAACATTAGTAATCTTTGTGAAATTGTGGAGTTCTACGTTTTTTGTATTAGCAATTATTGCAGAAAAAGATAAGCATGAGAATTCCTGATCTCAGGCGAAACTCTCACAAACAGGTGAGAATGATCATCAGTTAATGTTATTACCTTGGAACCATGGTAATAAACACTGGATTCAATTTCCAGTGTCGACTTATTTAAGCGTCTGTAAATTTTGTCCCGATTTGTGGATTTGTTGCTAAACCTTGTTTCATAAATTTTACAGTCTAGAAAAAGGATTTCTCCAACATATTTTGTTCGTTGTAATGCCCCTCCCACTAAATCCGCCAATGGACGTGATTATTTTAAAGTTGCTACATGTCTTATAAACGTAGATTGTTCCTATGGAAATTTAGGTGACGTTTTGAGATTTACTGGAAAGAGTGTTACCAATACTTAGAATTAAGGGTCTATCATTTGTCTCATGCCTTGAGAACCTACAGTGGAGTCACTGTTAGAACCGGTGTCCGTTAGAACGGTTATTTTGACAAAATCCTGTTTCCCTGCTGGCTGCTTCGGGAAGGAGGGATTTTAAGGTTGCCGCTTCTTGCCCAAGCAGGAGGCCTAATTGGTTGTTTGGCAGCAAGTTCCTTCGTAGGTAAACGCGGCAACAGAGTGTCAGTGTCATAAAGGCGGTCCCCTCGCCGGCATAACCGCCGACTCCACTGTACGTTCTGTGGTTTGTTAACGTTTGCTAACGGAGTCATTACCAATAATGTTTATGCTTTTAGTTTTGTTTTAATAATTTAATTCAGGTATTCAACCTGTATGTATGTATATACCTTATACATTAAGTATAATTCTTATAATTCTTAAAGACGTTGTCATACTGATATTAGTTGGTATCTTTAGATGCAAAACTTATTCCTCAAGATGCTGGTCTTATGGTTCAAGTATTTCTTTCTGAATGTTTAATGAACGTGTCTGAAAAGATACTGAATATTGTAATTTGGGGAATTGGAGTTATTTTCTTTTCATTTTGTTCATGAATTTGTTAGAAACAACTGGCGTACGCAGGTTATTTTTTCGGCGGGGCTGATATTGTAAAGGCGGATAGTAATTATCTGCTTTCTAGAGAGACGGCATAATGATTGATTGATTTGGTTAATTTTACTTCGCTTTTCTGCCACTTTAGGCTAATCGCGAAGATGAGGGTGTGTGTGACGAAGAAAGACTCACAAAAAGCGCGCTGTGTGTGTGTGGGGGGGGGGTCTCCGGCATCCCCCTGTTAATTTGCACACTGTGTAACTGGGTTACTCTTTGAGCAAAGTTGTTGGAACCGTAACACTCAAAACACTGCGTATTTTATCCCACTGCACTGAGGGCGTAACGATCGTAGAACTTCAGCTGCGACTTCTGGTTTTTGGAGTCTGCGCAGAACTTCCGTTGCCAGTATTCTCTTGGGAATAGTTGTGCGTGGGGGAAAGCGGCAAACTGTCTCTCGTCAGAGCACCATAAACAATCTGCGAAAGCGATTGCACTGTTGGTACGCACTTTCGGGCTAAGAAGCTGCAAGCCATGCGCAGCAAACTGTACACAGCCTCTCAGCTACCTTCTGCAGAAGTAAATTTCAATTCGAAGAATCACCCCTGAAGCAACCTGACCTAGGCTATAAGACCCTGACCTGCCTCACCCTTCGAGCACTTCCCTGGTCCCTCCTACACACGCCTAGCAGGGCGTAATTCCATGCATGAGCACCAGGCGAACATACGACTGCAAGAGATGGCCGGGCGTCCCACCCCTACAGAATGTGGATCGATTTGCTGACGTCATCCGAGTTTCGCCAGTTGCATGGCCTAACCCAAGCCGATCCAGCACCAGGGGGCGGAGAAAAGCTTCAATATATAGTGTCCACATATGACGTCATTTCACATACGCACACATACTGCACGCACGCACATTTGCTCCATTTGATAAGTTAAGTTTGCTGAAAATCCAAAACATCTATGCCAGAAATTTTGCCTCGAATACAGGCCTCGCGTTCACTTGTTTCTTGCAAGAACAACGTCGAATTTGCCGGGGCTGCTCGCTGTCTTGTGCTAATGGAAGGCTGCTTACCAATTAAGATGCAGGATAAGGGTCTCAGATGGTTTTTAAGTAGAATTAAAAAGAAGAACCCCTTTTCATTGGAGCGCCAAGTTTCCTTCTACGTGATTGCACGTTACGGCGCCGTGTCAATGTGGAATAAATCGTCAACGAACACCAGGCACACATAACACACATGCAGGTGGCGCTGTGAGTCACCTTTACGGCAGCGATTGGTCGAGGGAAATTTCCCCGAGCGTGGGAAAAGGGGAAAAAATAATTTCCCTCCAATTTCCCTCCACGTTGCTCGTGGTCAATGATGCAGTCAGTCAATCTGCAGGAGAAGTGTTTGTCAATCCCAGGGGCCGCGACCCCGTACTGGGCCCCGGCATCAATTATACCAGGCCGAGTGGTTCTCTAGAATTTGTCATTTTGTTTGCGCAGGCATTTTCATTAACAAATAGAAGTAATGGATTGGGTTCAACTTACAGCATCTGAAGGCATACTACAATTTTAATAACTATAATTTAATTGTTATTATTATTGTATATTTATCGTTATTAATGATCACATTTAAATTACAAACAAAAACATTTTCTCTGAACAATTTGGATGTAAATATTGGCTTAATGTACGTTAATTGTATTAACGTTAATAATAATATTATTTTTAGTACATTTAATTTAAAGTTAAGCTTTCATTTTTTTTAAACATCTACTTGATACTAAAATAAATTTCAAAACCTTTTCAATCAATATGGTGCCTTGACTAATTTTGAAATCTTGTTTATTTGATTACACAATTAGTGCAAAAATCTTTACTAAGCGAATGGGGAGGGTTTGGACCCGTTAAACTAAAAGCACGATTGATTGATTTATTGATTGATTTAGTTTATTTTACTTCGCGTTTTGTGCCTCTTGGCTAATTTGCGAAGATGGGGATGAGTGATGAAATGATGAAATTGATAAATGGACATTCACAAACAACCAAGCCCGAACGGGATTCGAACCCGGGACCCTTGGCGTCGCAGCAAAAGCACGAATACGCAAGTGGGTTATATTAGCGTTTTCAAAAAAAATGTTAACGTGATTCTATATGCATGGACGTCCGCAGGATTTTTTCCAGGGAGGGGCGAGCAAGGTAATTTTTTTCCAGGGGGGGGCAAAGGACATATATGTTCCTCCAAAATAGTGATGCCCCCGCAAAAAACACTGTTTTAGTCTGAAATTATCATGTTCCTTCAAAGAATTTATAATAATTAACATAAATTACTGTGATTGAAATGAAATGAAATTATGTGTGAATTATATAATTTTTAGGTACACATTCATTTTCCAGGGGGGCCGTGGCCCCCCTTGCCCTCCCTTCCGGACGACCATGAGCCTATGCAGGATATTTATTGTTTGACACAGATACACTGGCGCTTACTGCATGTTCTGATCCTTGAACTTCTCGCATAAGATACTATGATTCAGGGCGACCGTCTGAATGTATGAATGTATGCGCTACTGCCATAAATGTAGCACATCTTTTGTGGTAGTCTAGTTCAAAAATATTGTATATGCCAACAAGTGCTTAGATAAATGTTTGTAAATTGTCACATTGGAGTGGTTCTTTTTACTATTAATCTAATGTAAATTACAATGTTTCAAGAACAGTAAAATAATAGTAATACTAATAATAATCTTAGCAAGTGGAATGAACGAGATAATTCTTTCTGTTGTGTCACTTCCCTCTTTCTGTCTCTGCTTCGCTTCTACATATCTCTTCCTTTCTCTGTTTTTTTTGTGTGGGTGCATGTTTTTGTCTCGCTTTTTATTTCTCTTTCTTTCTCCGTCTATCGCTTATTTTTGTCTTCTCTTCCCTTTGATCTCTCTCTCTCTCTCACCTTCTCTCCACGTAAACATGACGTCTAAGTTTCGTCAAAATGTCTCACTTGCTAAGGTCCTTCCTTGGAAAATTTTCTGTGAATACGCTTCTGTTTGGAAGGCTAATTCTTAAAAGCAACTCCGTTGGACTTAGCTTCTTTTAAAAGGTAACTGGGAGTTCCGTCACTCAACAGACGCTTATACCGGAAGAACGTGTTCACATACATGAACTCGAAGAGTATTTGTCAAAGCTTAAGTCCGCTCTATCTAGGTAATCGGGACTGGACCTTCAGCTTAAAATGGAATCCGAACCACTGTGTATTGTGCCTCCACCAGAAATTTCGATAAATATAAGTTTAAAATATATATATTTTTGAAAGTTTTGTCAGCAACCAATTTTACAAGCAATATTTTTCGCATGACCTGAGAACAGGCACGCAGCAGAACCCTTTAATTTATCTTGCACGTGAGCAGCAGGGATATTTCATGATCATTACAAAGCATAGATTTCCTGTCTACTTTCGCTCCTTCTTCCATTATTTAAATCTGTACAGATTTGTAAAACTGCTGCACATGTTGGCTCACCGTGGGCTACCCACAGTAAACTGGACGCTCGAAGCAGACGACAAACGAGCTCTCTCTAAGGCGTGACGCATTAACATGGCGGGGCGTGTTTTCAACGCAACGCTAGCCTCGCAAATTTGGAAGTCTCGTTTCTGCCTTAAACTGGACGCAGAGAAACGCGAGAACTTGCAGGGGTCATTTTTCCAGGGTGTAGTTTTTAAAATTGTTGTACAAAAAATCGAGTGGAAATGTCCATTATTCGAAGGAAAGAAAATTTTATAGTGTCATATTCTGCATATTCTGAGAGAGATATACAACGTTCTGTCTTTCTTGTCTCTAGTGTTGCCCACGAGACGATACTTTGGCCTGTCTCGTCTCGTGGAAGTCTCGTGGAAATGCTGTCTCGTCTCGAAAATATTCGTTTGTCTCATGACACATGGTCAATCTCGTCTCGTCTCGAATTTTTAAAAGCCTGTCCCGTCTCGTCCCGTGGACAACACTACTTGTCTCTTTTACTTAACCCACATAGCTTTTAGTTGTTCTTAGACTAATTGCGAACATGGGTGCAAATACCGATTAGAGTAAAATTAAGAGACTCACACAAAGAAAGACACTGTCTAGTCCAGGACTCGAACCCAAAACTTCGGTGGCGAGATCGTGAGCTGATCACTAAACGCACTCGGCCACTGAGGTGGCAAATAAAACACCTTAAGACGCTTTTTTTCTCACCCTTAAAAACACAAATTTTAAATGCCCTACGAATGTACACCATTTTTTTCACAAACCTTGTTTCAATGTCTAATCATGAAAAGTATTTCATGTCTTGTTCATTGATTGAGTGATTTAGTTTATTCTACTTCGCTTTTCGCGAAGATACGACCCGTTGCCCAGGCCGGGATTCTAATCCGGGACCACTGGCCTTGTAGCGAGCGCGTTGTGCTAACCAGTCCGCTACGGAGGCCGGTCCCATATCTTGTTTTATTTAATAACAACTCGATATCCGCAAAAACAAATATCCATGCTACGGATAGATATTAGAATGTGTAATTGCTCATTAATGTCGTCATGGCCTGGTGAATGGCTAGACCTAAGTGCGAAACGGAAATATGCGTTCGTGAGTTGCCAGCGGTCTGTCTCCTCATGGTATGTACAGTACGACTGGATGGAGTTATCTTTTTTTTATTATTCTTTTTCTTTGTAATTTTGTTCATTAAGACTGAAATCTATAGGAAAGTAATTTCAAAAGTAGCTGTTAAATTCGTTACATCTTACTTGAAAAAGTAGCAGCCATTCCAGTTGGCCTACTCATTTCAAAAAGTAACTGATTACTGTTACTCCAAAAAAAAGGAACTGTAGCTTTTGACTGCTACACACAAGTAACCTCTCCATGTTTCCAAAGATGGTGTTGGCACAACGGATTTCAGTTTAGTTTAGTTTATGTCTCTGGTAGAATCAGTGGCGGCGCCAGGATTATTCATCTAAGGGTGGATAGGGGGTGCGGAAAGAAATTTAGGGGTGCGATTCCGAAAAGAAGGAAAACATGAAACACGCATGCAACCCTTCAAAACTGGGTAGGGGGGGGGAAAGGACAGTTTACTTTCCCTTGGCATAGTGTGGGGGCAAAAATAGCAAAAAGCGGGAGCAACTGACTGAAATTAACATAGATTGGCATTCATTTTTCAAGGATGCTGGCCCCCTTGCCCTTCACCCGGACGTCCATGATGATATGTGTTAAGTCTTCTACTCCAAGAAAGTGGCCACACAGTGTAAACATTCGGATATACGTTGCAATCTTATTAAACTATGTAGTGAAATACAAAATGAAAATGAAATTATCCTGCCCTTAAAAACACAATTTTTGAACCTTTTCAATGTAACAAATAGAGGTACAAAATACCCATCTGCAACAAGACAAAACGCGAAGAGCACAGCAACTGTGTCATCTTTAAAATCCCTTCTGCCGCACTATCCCCAACAACAAACTGTAAAATTTCTTCGTGAACATTGGGCCTCTTCCTAACAGTTTTTTGAAAAAGCTTGAAATTGTACGTTTACTAGACATATTACGTGGAACAAATACATAGAACGTATTAAGAAGAAAACTACCCTTCATGTTACAACTCGCATTAAATAATTTCCCGAGCACGACCTGGTGATATATAACGTTAACGACCGGCTGGCTTTGAAGTCGACGGAGCGCGCCCACCAGCTCCAACAATGTGACTGAGACTCCACGTGGAGTAGACGAGCAAAATGACAGCTGCTCCCATTGGCTCCAGGACTCCACGTGGAGTAGATGAGCACAATGACAGCTGCGCCCATTGGCTGAAGGTTGAGTGTCATCGGACGAAAACAACTCGCCTGCTATTTATCCCCCCCACGTTTGTGGCGGCCGTTTCCTTTGTACTTCGACGTTAACGAAGTAAAGGCGTGGACTATACCTTAAAAAGTAGCTGAAATTTTTGCTCCAGTGTAAGGAAGAACAAGTAGGCGGAAAATAAACCGTTTATCAACAATGAGAAAAACAACATAACATTGCTATAGGCAATTATCAAAAACCACGAACAGACCACTTGAAGACACAAAGGGGAAAAAAAATCATAACAACATTGCTGACGAGAAAGAAACGGCCGCTGATCTTTACAGAGGCTGCAGCCAGTACAGAAAAGTATCGGCACCTCTTTCAGTGCTTGCCTGTTTCATACAATAATAACGGTCTTACTTCAGTACCTATCATCCGGCGCTCAATATGACGACATGACATAATAAATATTACATATTAATGTTAGTGTTTTCAGTTGAACATAGGGTGTGCTGAAGGGGGGTGCGGAAGAAAATTAAGGGGTGCGCGAGCCCACCCTCGCGCCTACCTGGCAGCGCCCCTGGGTAGAACGTTAATTCAAAATACAAACCAAACAACTTCAAAGATGATATTTTTCTCCCAGAATTTATGTCAGTACTTGCTTGCAGCATTCTTCCGGTCTCTGTTGACCTGCTTTCAGTCTTGCTCACCAGATAGAGCCACTAACTGGGTCTCATCGGATGGTGGCAGAGCCATCTTCTAGCAATGTCGGAAAACAGCTTTGAAACGACTGCATCTACTCCTGATACTTTCATGATTCGCAGTGAAAATTTACAAGCAAGAAGCAGCATGAATCTGAATCAGTGGCGTATCGGCCGTCCCCGCAATACGTTTTATATAATTTCAGAAATTCAACACTGTCAGTTATTTTTTTTTTTAAATACGAAATAGACAAAATGTAGGTCAACAATGACAAAATTTGAACTCGAAATTCACTGAGGTGAGCACTAAATAGAAACGTCCGAACGGAAAACTTAGAATACGTATCAACAGAGTTACTGTAATTCACGAGTCAGTGGATACCACAAATAACTTCACGACTGTTTTATTTATTTATTTTCATGTGGAAGGTGGTCGAGTAGGCTCCCACGAACATTTTATATTCACTGGCTCGATTTGCTCACAGATCGCCTAGAATAGGAAAAAAAAATTCCTCATCTCACACCTTTATAGATATACCGTGCGGCGGAATCTTTTAGAGTATAAATTGTCTGCAGTTATGAATCCAGTAGGAAGATTAAGTTGCTCGGACAATCTGTTCTTTATTGCCATACAAACAAGAAAACTTGGTAATTCATGAACTTTTACCACTAGTGTTATTTTTGTGTGTGCTATTTAAAATGAAATTCTTCCCACCAAATATTTTAAAAGGGGGGCCAAGCCTTTTCATATTCAAATAAGAACACACATTTCCAACATAGTCCACAGTCCACACGTATTAAATGTTACAGATTATTTTCGATCTTTAGCTGTAGTGTAGTGTGACAAGGTAGTTCAATTTTCTTTTAATTGTTCAACACTTCAAAGGGGGGGGGGGTGTAGCTAACTGTGCGTAGTACGTCTGTTACCCTCTGACGTCATCGATGATGCATATACGTTGTAGTATTTTCGATATTTTTTTTTTACCAAGGGGCTCCCAATATTTTAGTTCAGGGCCCTGCGCTACGCCACTGATCTGAATTGATATTTATTTACAAGCCCCCCTTCCCAAAATATTTTAAAACGCAATAAACGAAGTTGGATAACTTGTCGTAAAATGTAGTGCAATAAATTAAACAGGAAATACGAGTACACTACTTTGTACCTTAGAATAACATTATCAAACCTCCAGGGGTATGCGGAGCGAGCAGTGGCTTAGCCACGTTCATTTTGGGTCGAAGGTCCAAACTTGCATAAAAAAAGATTAGCGTAGCCATTGGAAAAGTGTTATGCAAAAAATAGTACTGAAATAGCAACTTCCTATCCGTCATTATGCATATTAATTGTAAACTATATTTAAAATATTAATTTTATCAGAATGTTATATCTGATACATTAACGTGGCTTTGAGTCCAGCCGCCAAAGCCTCGGTAGCCTGAAATATGAAGTCCCCGTGGGAGAGAGGTTGACATGTGGGTGAATGTCTTGAAAAGGGGTCACCCGTTACAACTCTTTTACACATTATATTCAGTCCATATTTTATTTTTTGTATCTATATATGCCTAATAACCCGTGGCTTTACAGCCCTGGGAGGGCCGAAGGCCTATCTCCGAACTGCCAGTCTCCCTCCCACAATCCTACATAGAGGTGTGGAGATGTTCAACCGGTAATGGAGTGACGTGGGCTCACCACCAGGGTGCGAAATAATTTTAGACTGGAGGGGGGGAGAATGATCTTAATCTACAACCCCCCCCTACAAACATACATACATAAATTATACGATAGGCATACATATTTATAATGTCATTAAAAGTAAAAATAAATTACTAAATTTAAAATATATTATTATCATTATTAATTACACAAAAATAAATAAATTTGTTACTTTTATATATATATCAGATATTATAAAGTAGCAAACTACTACGTCCTTTACTAACTGGTTAAAGATGTTAATAAATTATGAAATAGTTGAAGTGGTTTTATTATGTGTAAATTTTTATTTAGTTTTTGCTATTCAAATCCGGGAACTTTTCTAACGTAGGAAGCGGCCCTGGCGCACACCCAGCGTCAAATAACATGGGTACCTGGGGGAAACCCTGGGGGGTAAAGGCGGTCAGGGGCGTGATGCTGATCACATCACCCCCACTCATGACCGGATCAAGAAAGTGTGGGGCGATACCCCACACCCCCTATACACCTTCATGGAGTGGTGCTAAGCACAGGGGAGCACTTTACCTTTTTTTATATGTTAATATAAATCAATTAGATTTCATAGTTGTTATTGTTTTGCATTCTTGTTTTACTTTTATTGTGCATGGTGAAGGCTCACAACTACGCTAATTTGTGTATGTTTTTCGATATTATTCTTAGTACAGTATATTTGAAATTAAAAGTAATTGCTTATGTTTTGTTTGTTGTAACAAAAACTCCCCCCCCCGGAAAAATTTGGTGGGGGAGATTTTTGAGGGCAAAATTGTTGGTGGGGGAAATCCCCCCGTCCCCGTCTGCAGGATTTCGCACCCTGCGTCGAACACTTAGCTGTTATAGATTTCCCAGACCTGGTTACGCTACTCACTCGTCCCCACACGATATGTGTATCTGCGCGTGTGCGCGCATAAAAGTGGACTTTAAAAAAAACCTCAAACGAGATAACAGAAATTCAATTCCTTCTCTCTCTGACTTGCCTCTTGCCTCCTCCTAAAAGCAATATACGTATTACAGAAAAGCTCTCTACTCCTGTTGTCCCATTGATAACATACTACCAACAAGATAAATAAAGTATCTCACTCAGCCTCTCTCATGACTACGCTCGCCCCCTTTCAGTTATGTATGTGAAAATGTCGCATAAATTTCGGCGACAAATGTCAAATGTCATGTTCCGGCAAGGATCGTATTTTCAACGCGTTCGTGTGATATGTGTGTGTGCAGGTATGATGATGATGATTGATGATTCTAGCTAGATAAACTGGCAGAGAACACTAGATCCGCCAGGTGGTTTGAAATTACCTGAATTCTCAACAATTTCTGTTGAAACAATACTTTTTTTTTTTCAATATTACTAATATGCAGTTAAAAACGTGAAGATAATAAATAATATCCTGTTACGAAACTAAAGACATTATTACTTTTCCGGACGGATTTCACGAGTAAAGAAAGTCGTTGTCTCCATTTGTGCACTCTCGCTCTCTTCTTTGGAACAGGAAAACATGAGCGCTACAGAGTTTCATGCGAAAGGTTGATCACGAATTGTGTTGGAGGATCTAGGTAAAAATATGAGCACAACGATCGCCATGATCAAGGACATGAAAATAATGATGATAGACATAATGAAGGCATTTAAATATTTAAAATCGATGAATGTTTGATTGTTCTTGTCATTGGCGTACCAACATATCACGGGGCTCTTGGTGAAATTAGAATACGAGGCTCCAGCCCAATCCGTTCATTAATTTTGAAATCTCCATGTGAATCGATACACAATCTTCAATCATACGTCAGCAAAATTATTATCTAATTTAAATAATAATAATAAATCTTGAAGATTAAAATTATATTTAATAATTTCACTTACCGTAAAAATGTCTCTCTCTGATTTTCCTGGAGCTGAATTCGCTCACTACTATCCCTACAGTCTAGAGATGAGGCGATGTCATTCTCTGTGGATGACCTGGCAACCTTGGAAAATGGACGGGTGATGTAGCTTTACTGTGCTCCGTAACTTTGTGTAATTTGTAGAGTTTTTGGTGAGTTATGGCGACTATTCTATCGCATGAAGAACTGTAAGTACTATAGTACTATGCAGAGTAAGAATTATTCTCCAAAATGCAGCGTTGATACCAGTGGCGGATCTACACATTTTGGGCCCTTCCGCAAGATATTACTAAAGGTCCCCTTCTACACACATAACACACGTACTTGTGAAAGGAAATGTGAAAACTTATGTTGTTATTTAGTTTCTTCAGTGTATCTATACACACACACACACACACCGCTTGATGTGGAAATTGCTAGGGAAGGGGGAGGGGGTTGTTGGTAGAGACTGGGGGCTAGAGAAGGGCTACTCCTATAGTTTAACATGGTGACGGTGAGACAGCTGGGACGTGTTTTGCGAAAATTTTGTTAGCTGGGACTGGGATGATGCCATCCCCTTGCACCCCTTCGCTTCGAGCACTGCATACACTCCTGGAAAGATATGATTTTTTATTTAGCGTCGCTTTCATGCCATTTTTGGCTAATCACGACGATGAGGATGAGTGATGATAGGATGAAATTGATGACGAAAACTCACAAAGAACAGCCATGGCGGGGATTCGAAGCCAGGGCCCTTGACGTCGTAGCGCTCTGTGCTAACCACCCAGCCACGGAGGTTGGTATACCTCTGGAGAACTAGGTAGAATTGTATTATACTTCTCGTACATAATTTCTTCAAAATCATATACCTACAGTTTAAACTTTTGATGAGTCACCTTTGAGAGCTGTTTAGAGAGAGAATTCAACTGGGAATGATGGACCAATATACGTGTTTCATAATACAATGTATTTCTGAAATTGCTCTGTTTTGCTATCAGTTTTCATGCGTTGCAGGTTGGGTATGCAGTGGTCGTTAGGTAAGCAAATGAGGTTTTATGGCTTCAAAAGTTAATAGTAATTTCGTTCTATCCGCGGGATTTTCATCCCTTGGTCCGTTGTGTTTGACTTCTAAGACACCTTTCGCACATCTTAACTCATATGTACTGTACACACAGTGGCGTGCCCAAGGGGGGTTGATGGGAGTTATAACCCTTTCGCCCAGTATTCCTAAAACAAAAAAGAAAGTCAAAGGTAGGAAAATATGATAAAATGAGGGCTGACTACCAAGAAAAATTATACATAACTCCTCCCTTTCGAAAATCCTGGGCACGCCACTGTGTACGCATGCATACAATACAATCTCAATTATAGTAGTTCCACACCACAGAACTAGGCAAGAAATAAGTCGCGGTTAGAAACGAGCATTCAACAGAAGTTATTAACAGAAAATTGCTGTCTGCATCTTCTTAGCCAACTTATAATGAATGAAAAATCCTTTCACCTTACTCAGGCGGTCTTCTTTGGACAATTTACTATGTTTATTGTTTTTGCATAGACATATTTGAGTATGTAAAGAGCCCCGTAAAGGCTTGCTCATCCCCGGGCACCCTACACTGCGTTTTTTTTCGGTTTGTATAGATCCAGCACTGATTGATACAGATATTCAATCACTTTAGCTCGTTCCAGCGACATTTCGTACACGAAATGTAAAGAAACAGTATTGCCAACCACGACAAGGTGTTATTTGGAGCAAGTCGTTACCTGTTCGATATACCGCAATCAGTTCCTGCGTGGAACGTGTTAAGTCGTATCAAGACAGGATATGAGAGTGCAGGTGTATTAAGTTATGCCATTTAAAATGCACATAGTTAAAAGAAACAGACATCATATACGGAATATACAGGTCATACATGGCGTTGTAAATCTTGTTCCAAAGCGAGACCGCATAGTCAACAATTAGATTCCACCATACTTGTTGACCTTCATAAAATAATCCAAGATTTAAGTTACGATCTTAAGGTAAATAAATATTGAAACTGAACGTGAGCTTGATAAATCTCTGGACGTTGCTTTAAATGTTATCACCTGAAATAATTTAACGGTAAAGTTTCCAACACAACGGTCGATAAAGCAGCAGGCCTTGGTGATAGTACATGAACAGTTGGGAGATGGTTTGGTCGGCGTGGCTCAGTTGAGTGGCCACCACAGTCCCCCGACCTAACTCCTTTGGATTTTTATCTGTGGGGACACTTGAAGGCTATTGTGTACCAGTGTAAAATTAATGGTGTTGCCCACCTGACATTGTGTGCAGTGATGTGCGTCTACGCGTAAACAACGTTAGTCTACATTCTACACATAGACTGGTTTTTACACGTAAGTTACGTAATCTATGTAAACAACATGGCGAAAGGTGATAACTTAACAAAGGGCGCCGTGGAATTAAAAGAAAATTATACTGCGTATCAGTTGCTGATGTGTGAAGAGAACTTTTCATACTCTTTCTTCCAAATTCGAACAATTTCTCACCTAGAAAGAAACCTAATATAGGAAATATTCTAGTGTTTTATGGGAAAAAGACCACTCTTGCCTCACGACTGCCATCTGTTGTTGTGTTTTTGCATACTATTTATCTTCTTCCATAGTTGATGATAGAAGAGAAGAGAAATTTTGTTGTAAATAGGATTCTTTTCATTTCGTTAGAAACCAATATAGTTGAAAATGTCACTTTCCTTTCATGAAAGCCTTGAAAATTAATTTTAATGCACGTTAGATTGTCTACGTAGTCTATGTAAACTACAACCCAATGTAATCTACGCGTAGATTACGTGTAGACAACGCATGTAGACGTAAACTTATAGTCTACGGCACATCACTGATTGTGTGTAACAATTTTTGTAGTTAATTTCAAATTGTTCCAATTTATGATGACAAAAAGAACAAACGAAGGTAAATAAGTGTGTAATTTTTTCATCCGAATTTTCATTCAACTTTTTCAAAATGGAAGCAGCTAAAAACAATAGGATGGTACTCGTACGTTGAAGCTTGGGCTTGCTTAAGGGTGAACAGCAGAGGCGCAATCACGAATTTTTGTCCTAGGGAGAAAGTAGCAGGATAAACGTACAAATAATAATAATAATAATAATAATAATAATAATAGTAGTAGTAGTAGTACTAGTAGTAGTAGTAGTAGTAGCATAGGCGTAGCTAGAACTTTATATTTGGGTGTGCACAAAGAAAAAAATGAGGTCTTGTACCTTTTTAATAGCATATTTTGCAACACAATCACTTGGCTCTTTAACTGCACTGATGTTTGTAAAGGAATATAAATTCACTAAATGACAGTGTTGAAAATTTCTGAATATATGTAGTAGAAAAAATCAAATTGCATAGAAATTACACACACACACAATGTTCATAAATGTTGCAAACAAATGCATCAAAATACACGTCATCTATAACGAGAGACGTCTGTCAAAAGGTACAATGTTCTTTAACTCATCAATAACTTCATTTACATCAATAGACTAAGTTTTTTCCTGTTCCACAAATAGCAAGAGCAGGGCTTCCAATCTATCCTGCTTCTGAGTTGCTCTTAATTTAGTTTTAACTTGGGAAAGCTTGGAGAAAGCTCTCTCACACGTGCAGCTTGTGACAGGTATAGACGAAAGGCGCTGTAGTACAGAGTAGAATGCAGTAAATATCTTCTTTCTCCAATGACATCAAAAAATCGAAAATCTATAGACACCCGTATCATCAGCGATAATGCACACGTTTGTACCAAGTAATGACATTTTCAACTTCTTACAAACTGCCGCTCTTATTGAAATATCTGTATTTAATTCTCTTTGATAAAGCAGCCATTAGGGTGTGCCTAGGCACACCCGGCACACCCCGTAGCTACGCCTATGAGTAGTAGTATGAGTATCAAAGACGTTATTATCCTCGTAAATTACGCAAAACAGTGGTGATAAAGCATTTGTGTGTTGGTACAAACGATTTGATTTTTTTTTTTTTTTAAACATTCAGTTTCACATTAATAATGAAAAACAAGCACACAAACTGTATATCTGAAAAACAGAAAATGCTTAATAAATACATTCCGAATATAATTATTTTTTCTTTACATGGGGTCTACCTATAAAGTATAATTTTCACGCATGATATATGTTTTACACATATGCAACATGGGGCGACGTAAAATAAGAAAATACACATGCAACATGCTAACACTAAATTGTGTAGGTATTCAAAGCTTCTATATTATATATATGTACAACATATATTATTTAAATACATTACGCAATCCATCTCATAATAAACCAACAACAAAAATTACATAAATTGTCTGTCAAATGTACACGCCCCTTTTCCTCAAAATAATTTTTCATTCATTTAAGACAAAATCAATTAAGAGAAGTCTTACTTCTCTCTATGGTAATTCACAATGCATTACAGAAAATAATCATATATTGCGAGCGAAGTGAGCAAGAACATTTTTAGATCTAATTTTTTTGCAAACTGAAAACAATATTGATTTAATAGGGAGCAAATAATTTTCTCTTTTACAACTTTTTAAATTTAGATTGTTCGGCGCTCAGGGTCGGCCCCCTAGCTACGGCTCTGAACTTTATAAGACTAAGAAAAGCAGGCATTGCGAGCGAAGCGATCAAGAACATTTTACGAAATGTATTTTTATTTACATAGAATTTGAAATCGGGGGGATTGCTCCTCTGTGCCCGCTGCAGGTGCCCTTGAACGTCATATTTTGCCCTCCCCCACTAGAACTGACTTTCATCCAAAGTTGGGGATGCAATGCCCCCTTGCCCCCCCCTTCCATGTGATTGCGCCACTGGTGCACAGACTTTAACAGAAGAATCGCTCCACGAACAGTCACAGTGGTGTATCTTGTTGCTCGGAGCGAAACATTTCGTTTCCTCCGCTATGCACTCCTGGTACCTTGGGGAATTCCGTTGTGCGCCGTCTCCGCAGGGAAAAGGTTCGTCCACCCACTCCGCCTTTTCCCACACCGAAACAGTGTTCGAAATTGACAGGGTTTTTTTTGTTTTTTTTTTAATTTGGCGTGCAAGAGAATGTATCAAATTCTGGCAACACTGCAATCATGATCCTTGCAATGGAAAAAATTGAATGTTACCTTCAATCTTTCTATCATGGTATGTATGTTCGACATTTCGCTTTGTGGGTAATTTCTGTGCGCCGTGAGCGGAGACTCTTGACCACGCAACTGAAAATTTCAGGTTCGAATCCTGATCTGGGTGCGTTTAGTGACGTATGATAACATTAATAGAAACACATCGAAATAATAAACATTTATTTCATTTCACAAAAACGCGATTTACTGACAATGAACTACCGGCGAAGGAACGAAAAGATATTTCGTTTTCTGTCTAACCAAGTTGCTTTCTACTTCCGCACAACAATAGATCGTTCGATTCACAAATGACTGTTGCGCCATCAGGATTCAGAGGAATTAATTTTTGATCTCTGCCCTTACATCTTGAGAACAAACTCTCAGTGTTGCCAGGAGCTAGTAGTCATAATCTTCGGACGGTTCCCCAGAGCCGGAGTTGCACGTATCCCGGCAGCACGACGTCACGACGAATTTATGCTCCTCTCCCTGAAGAGTTCCGACCAGCCAGTCTTGGAAAGGGCTACAGTCCCGACGCAGGTCCACCATCTCTGAAATTATATTTAATGTTGTCAACCACTATAGCTCTTTTCAGTTGTTACGGCGTGCGCTCTAGAAGCTGGCAGGGGAAGTGGAGAGCGGGGAAACGACCTATCCAGCTCAACGAGACAGGCCGGTTAGAGAGAGAGACTGCAGCGTTGCCATGTCAGAGTAGCGGGAAAGGTGAGTTGAAATCGAAAGAACCATGAAATACAGACGTCCCATTGTTCGCGTATGGCCTGAGAATGCGTATTATCCCCATCTTGTGGTCAGTAGAATACCGATAAGTGTACGATATCAAGTGTATACGTTGTAGGAATTCTTTCCAACTGTACCGAATGGTAGCTAGCATTGTCCATTACAATCACTGCGTCTTTGATGTTCCTTTCGTCAAGCGGATCTAAAAACTGCAAAAACCACTGAAAACTAATTTACATTACTGTAGAAAACCAGTGTGACTGGAACCTACGTGACAAACAATAATGCGCCCATCTTTACCCACGGGCACTTTTAAACCCCATGTACCCTCTTTATTTTGCCACTTTTTCGTTGGAGCGTAATTCTGATGTATGTACGTTTCATCTAAATGAAATACCTATATAGGGCAAAGGTTCCTTATTTTTTAGAAGATCCATTTTTCGCAAAAACGTTACTCTGGCTGTAACTATATCGGCTCTCTCCATCAGAAATCGTCTACCGTCGTTGCTCTTTTTGTACTTGAACCCCATATACTTCAGTATCCTCCACAACGACGAAACTCCCCACTGAAAGCTTATTTGTGTATGCAAATCAACGAAAACTTGTTCAGTGTTGGATATTCGCCCTTTACATAATACCCGAGGATAATTCTTCTTGTTATATCTTTATCGCAACCGTCGATTGTCTTTGTGATACTGTTCCTTTTGATTCGTTTGCGCGGTGATTCAAATGACGTGGAACCCGACGCCTCAAGACTGTCTTTGCCTTCCCTAACAATACGCTGCACAGTTCGCGTACTCACTCCAAAAGCTTCCAACACACTCTGTTGCACTTTGTGCACACTTACCAAGGGACCACTGTTTTCTGCTTCTTTTTGATAATATCCATGAACCCTATTGATTATTTTCCTGCCTTGGCTATAAACTACCCTCTTTCCTGTTCGCCATCGTACGATACTTACTGCCAGGGGCGCCGACTTGTCAAAATTATTAGGGGGGGCTCTGATCACTGAAATAAATTAATCAATGACTCACTCTCTCCCTTTAAGTTTTGGCCTCAGTGTTCGGAATCTCATAAAAGCCCATGAATTCCTCAAAAATATCAATTTTTTTATTCACAGTTCGAATGCAGAATATTGATTGTCAACGGATGGATATGTCACAAGTTTCGTCAACCATAATAGCAAAATATTCTCGACTTTTAATATCTGCTACCAAGGAGCGCAAAACAGATCTTCCTAATATATCAATGATCTCGTTTTGAATGTCATGTGAGAGCCATTTGTAGCCCGAACATCCCATCCACTACCCTAGTTCATGCACATCGTCTTTTGAAACTCTTTTTTTAGTAAAAATTTTAACAATACTCATAATTATATACTTAGTATATAGTAATATGTCATGTGTTTTGTTTTCTCTGGTCACAGCCCGCCCTAAGTTGATGGTTTAGCGGTCTCAGCCTCCCAAAGGTGATGGTCCAGTCTAGAACATTTCAAATGTGTATTTAAAGTTAAGTTCATGTGGCACAATTCAGAGTAAACTTGACAAGAGAAGCAAAATAATACATTAGAACTCTTAAGCAAAATTATTTGGGGGCTCTGCCCCCATCGTTAACATTGGGGGGTCTCGAGCCCCCCAAGCCCCATGGAGTCGGCGCCTATGCTTACTGCGTTAATAAGCACAAAGCCTCCTATGGAACAACGAGAGTACAAATAAACGTCACATCACATGCCACATACACGTTTATCGAAGAAACAATGCAGTTAGGTAATACACGACGCGACAACAATTACTTCCACGTATGTTATTCCTACATCCCGCTCATAACAAACAGGAATCAACACTGGGGCAAAATACCATCAGCAACGCGGTGAATTGGCAACACAGCAACGTGCAGAACGAAGTTAGCGCTGCAGCATCCTCCCGCAACTGCGTAACTCTCGGCTCCACCGCTAGGTGGACTGTTCTCTGGTTGGTCAGCGGCACGTTCCCCGCTCCCCACTTCCCCTGCCAGCTTCTAGAGCGGACGACGTAAGAACTGAAAAGCAGGGTAGCGTGATACGTTCCTGACTGGTGCGTTTAAAATATATGTGGAGTCCACATTTAATGGTAGGCTCCGAATGTTGCTAAAGGTCGAATCACATTTGTTTGGATTGGATTTCCTACTCGCTGAACTGACTCCCAGGATGGAAATGATGACTGTCAAATTGGATTTGGCGACTGCACTGTGTTCTAATTGCAACTTGCCTCTCTGCTAGTGCTGCGGTAACAGCCAGTCAGACCGAACGTTTGGTCATGCGAAGATAATCTGCGAGTTTGCTAAGGAAAATCGTTCTTTGTCTGTGGTTTTTAAGTGTTCGTTGTGCATTTTGTTGTTCGCTGCGTGATAAAAAAAAAAGTAACAGAAATAAGGTGTATTCGTGCTTATTAATACAAATTGTATTTAGGAATCCATAGCAATGAGATTTGTACGTGACAGATGTGATGAGCCGATATTAAAATTCCCGATATTAGATTTCAATTTTTGTGTGGTGTCAATTTAACAATGGCAATTTGTTGTGCATGTATCAGACCGAGTTTATAGTATCGATCCATTATTTGGAAAATGTTCCTTATGCTTGACAATATCAACGCCATTGACAATGCCTACAGGATTAAAATGTTTTTATTGTGATTATTACGGAAAACATATACTCCATAACTTGAGGATTTTTTTTAACATGCACTGTCTACTACAGAAAATTTGTGATAGTATTTTATTGCCCGAAGGAGTGTATAAAGTATGACATAATGCTGGAACATAATTATTTGGTCACAATCAGTGATTATTTATTATCTTGCCATTAGTATTGCGAAAATTCAAAAAGAAATATAAATGCCCAATGTTCACAATTTCTATTTTTCATATAATATTAATTTATATTTGCATTTGTTTATTTGTGTTTTAAGTCTGTATTCGATGGCAAGCATCTCTCAACACTTTAATATTTATGTAAAATAATAAAACTATCGCAGTAACTCGTAAATAGTTGCTCATTTATCCTCACGCTTAGTACTACGATCTTGGTCGTAGATTTATTTCACTTACCTTTATCATTGTCTTTCTTCAATTTCATCACTACGATACACGTATTGTGACGGCACGTGTCAATTTTCCCTAGTTCCTTCGGATCCTTCACGCATCTATCGCTATCCTCGCTTTTGGAACACACGTAGCATATTGCAGTATTAACTGTGGAAAACAAACCACATTTTATGTGCTGTTCTTTGAACTCTTTTCACTATTTAAAAAAATTAACTCTCTAGTCATTCATAAAGTGAATGTTCATTGAACTATCCTGAATAGTTTCATGATTTTAATGTGCAACCCTTGGTTCTGTCAGGTTCTGTATCGTCCTACATCATCCAAATTTGGCATTCTCTCACACGTGCATGTTATAGGTTTTGCACGGTGTCATGTAGACGATGAATAGATAACACTGGGGAACAAAAAAAAGATTTTATTTTGCGGCATAAAGTTTAATAACAGTTTCAGCACACAAAACAACTGTGATTGCCAATTTTATGATTGGTTCAGTTGAATTGACTCCAGTTATAAAAATAAACACACCATGGAAAATGTAGGAGGTAAAATTACTCTACGCTTTTCTCGGTAATATCAAAATTTGATAATGGGCTGAAATTCCTATAAGAAATTTATTTATTTAGTTGTAAATTGTTGCTAGGCAACTTATGAAGCATTGCTAGGCAATATATCGGACACTCAACAAACCTTAAGGAAGAATACCAAAACATAAAAATGGTTTTCGAAAAAAATTGGATATGCTGAGCATAAGTGGCTCGTGTGTGTGGATTTGAAGATGGTGTTTTTTTTACTAGGACAGCAAAGTGGGTACACAAAGTATCCCTGTTTCCTATGTTTGTGGAATAGTCGTGCTAGAGAAAAGCATTGGACGATAAAAGTTTGGCCCCCAAGGGAAAATATTAGTGGGAAAAGCTAATATCATTCATGAACCGCTGATAGATACGGACAAAATCATCCTTCCGCCACTGCATATTAAACTTGGGTTGATAAAACAGTTTGTCAAGGCCTTAGATACAAGTGGCGATTGTTTCAAATATATATGCCACATTTTTCCAGGACTAAGTATTGAAAAATTGAAGGCAGGAATCTTTGACGGACCACCACAAATTCGTACACTTATAAATGATGCCAATTTTACAACTTACATGTCTTACATCGAATCTGAGGCCTGGCTGAGCTTTGTGTTCGTCGTCAAAAACATTTTGGGGAATCACAGAGCAGAAAAGTACCCCGATATAGTTGGAAATATGTTGAAAAATTTTGAGAAATTGGTTGCTAATATGAGTGTGAAGATACATTTTCTACATAGCCACATTGACAGATTCCCTGAGAACGTTGGTGATTTTAGTGAAGAACAGGGAGAAAGGTTCCATCAGGGTATAAGGATAATGGAAGAAAGGTACCAAGGACGGTGGAATCGCCACATGATGGCCGACTACTGTTGGAGCTTACAGAGGGATTGTCCTAAAAAGCAATACAGCAGGAAATCGTATAGAAAACGTTCCACATAGTTTACTTCATTGTGTACATATTTTCTTAATTATTTTGATCATAGGCCTATATAAATTTATTTTTATAATAATGATTGTAATCACAAAAAGAAATATTAAATTGTTATTGGAAGTACATTTATATGTATGTCTTATGTTTCCGCCATTTTCGTTTAGTTGCATTTATTTCATAAATTAGAGCCAATTCAGGAAATATATTATTATATCATTATTCAGCAGCATGAAATTGCCCTAAATTAGCTCTCAAACAATGTGCCGCAATTTCACTGTTCCCCAGTGTAATCAGTGGCATTTGTGTTGTTATACAGTATCGCAAGACAATTGTTACAGGATAACACTGCTTTAGGTGCGTGATGCTGATGACTAGATCTCGGATTAGGTTCTAAAAAGTGTGCTTTTAGTTTCCTAAAATAGGTTCGAAAAACCCTAAAATAGGTTCTAAAAATGAAAAAAAAATAGGTCCTAAAAATCTCAAGTTAGGCTCGAGAAATCTTGAAGTAGGTTCAGAAAATATTCAAAAAGTTCAAAATTCCTGAAAAATGCTGATTAGGTATAGTCACCTGCAATGAAAATGGAACACCTATATCCTGAAATACGCACTTTCTTGCATAACTTTATGTGTGTTGCCTAACCATACGGCGATGGCAGAACTTATAATTGGAAATTTGCTATTAAAATCCACTCTTCGCCGTATAGTTAGGCAAAAATCTTTTTTCATGTTACCCACAGTCAAACTCCGCAATTTTGTCTCTGATATGCTGAAAATAATCTTTCAACAAAACATAGTCAGTGGTGCAAACTTCAGTGCTGAAATGTTAGTTTGCACCCAAGTGACGCGAAAGTGTGCAACAACAGACCACTTTGGATTGTACAAATGACAGTGGCACCAGACATTTTGCTTTGTTTAGAGCTTTGAAAAATCACCAAGGACTTGGAGGAAGGGAAATCGACAGAGAGTACGTTTCAAACACGTTCCTCATAGAATTTTTTCTTGACCACACAAAGCAAATGCCTCTGCGTGACATAAAAATCCTGTAAAACCTTTAAAAATATATAAAAACCTAAAAAAAGCTTGATTTTGGCGCATAAAACTAAAATAGGTTTTTTTAGGCTCTATAAAACTTCATCAGTTCTTGCGTTTTTTAATGAAACGCTGACATAATTTATTATTTCTTACATACCTGTAAAGGAAAAAATAGGTTAAAAACAAAAAAAAATCGGAGGTCTACTGATGACACAGCTACTGCATCACGCAAAGTGAGCTATATTCTCTGCGGGCTGGGAGAGGGGAAATTGGGGATCTCACATTAATTTTCCTGACGTTACAGGACTGGTCAGGTATAATTCATTTACATCAGTGCCGTGCGGTGACCATTTACATAGCCGAAGCACTGAATATATAATTTTTAAGTAAACAATAGCAAATCAAGGGGCAAGCTTGCCTTGATAAAAATCACAGCTGGTAATAGTTCATTTCATTTTTAAGCTGGTCATCAAGCGCAGTTTCTATTCTGTTTTCCCCAAAAGCAGCTATAGCTACAGACGATCGTAGATGGTTAACAGACAGACCGTGCTCGGCTATTGACTTCACTAAACTTCCCAAATGCATGTACCCAGTTTTGGTCCAAGAAGTAGGTTCTATGCTTTTCAAACGACAGACAATACCAGCAAAACACCGCATCTAGCTCAGCGCTATCGGCTAACCAGTCACATTTGGTATACATATTACACTGACAATGTCTAGTGAATTTCCTGGTATTTTGAACCAAGTTCGGTAGATCTGGTGTTGGCCGTCCATTTTTAATTATTTCATTTTTTTCTGAGAAAGAACGGGCAAGAAAACGGCTTGGACAAAAGCTCTTTTATAGTACACATTGTTCTATATTACTAGATACTACCTGGTACTTTCCAGTGGCGTAGCATGAGCATTTCGGATGGGAACGCCAAGTTAGAAGGAAGGGTAGGCCTTCTTTTTTTTGCTTAAGAGTTTACTTATGGAATTAGCCGACATATGTATTGTCTATTTAAAATCACAATCTCATTGTGTTTATTACATTAAGCCAGACGGGTTCCGATAAAACATGATCCATGGTTGTTTTATCTAGAAAATAAGATGCCTCAGTGTGCAATAAATGCTTGGAGCACTGGTGTTTATACCATTTTTAATTAGATTGCTCAAGTCAGAAACACCGTACACCATTCGGAATATTTTGCTCCACACGTAACACATGTGTAGCAAAACAGTATTTTATAATCAAGGAAACCTTTCGGCATGACGGAAGTAATTAAAAAAAAACTACCTGAATCACAAGCGCCTCTAGAACAACAGTAGACTTAATTGTTGTGGATGATACAACTATTGATTGATTTGGTTTATTTTACTTCACTTTCTACCACTTTTGGCTAATCGCAAATATGAATATGAGTGATGATATTGATGAAGAGACACTCACAAAGAACATGCGTAGGCCGGGATTCGAACCGGAAACCTCTGGCGTCTTAGCGCGCTGTGCATAACACTCTGACACGAAGGTGGGTGGATGATCCAACAATCGTACACTCTACTGACGTAACAGCGCCTATTAGTAGCAATTCAGAGTTTCAGACCACTGTTTATTGCATCTTGAGAATGCTGATAAACATTTTAAAATAATTTTGTCGAGAGATCATACGATGTTAAGAGTTTTGAAACGAATGCTAAACATTTCCACTGGCACAATATTAGGCAGTTAGATACTAACGAAAAAATATATTTTTTTAAATAAATAGTTTTGTGGGTTAGGTGGTAGAGCAGCCATAGGCTGAACTTCTACCACGAGGACTTTATCAACTTGTTTGACAAAAACTGTTTTGTTCTTTTAATTTTTAATGCACTTCACTGTTCTTGCGATAAATTACCCAATGCAGTGGTCATTAAAGATACGTCAGTCAATATTGCGTATTGTAGCATCACACAGCACGAGCAGAGGAACGAGCACGAAAAACAGGGTAGAAATTCTACTTCTGTCGTCTGCATCGGAAGTACAGCGCCTTGAATCGGAAGGCAGAAAAGGTCACATGGCCCCTAGAACCAATCAGGTGCTCCGCTCCGTACGCCAGCGTATGGCGAGAGCATTTCGCCCGTGCTGTAGATATCCAAGCCACAAGTTTTCCCTCCTTCTCTCTGCCTACATCAGGCATGGTCCTGTACGCCAAACCTAGCCGGCGTCCGGCAAGCAAAGACATTAGAGAAATGCTACAAGGAGAGCTGTTAGTGGAGCGTTGTAGACGGATCGCGAAAAATAGCTTTTATAATGCCATTATGCTCAAACATGTATATAATTAGTCAACGTTTACTTTATATTTACAGCATTTAAGCATTTTTAAAATTTTAAATCAGGGAACGCCGGGCGTATGGGCGTATTAGGACGCTACGCTACTGGTACTTTCACATATTTTCATAGGCCTATACATTCGGCAAACCAAACCCGTAAACTGAGGAAAACCGAAAACAATACGAGTTGAAGCACTCCGATACTCTCGATTAGCTTCGGTTGCAGAAAAAATACACGCACATGGCCCGTGACCTTGAGGTGCGTGCGCAACTGTCTGCCACTGCTTAACCGATGCGAGAGGAAGATTGATTGGGCTCAACTATGGCTCAACCTCAGTGCAGCCCTGCAGGGACTGGTATTTGTTCTATTTGTGGCGAAGAAATGGGACGGTTTTATCTAGATGTTATTGAATAATCGTGTGATTATAATGACATAATATATTGTTACGTTATTGCATATTGTATTCCGAAGCAAAACTTCGGTAGCTTACCTTGTATGCACGCCACTGATTTACATAGTTTTCTGATGGATTCGTTCTTTCTTACTAGTTCAAAATATTGCCTTTACCTTCCAGAACATTTCGAATGTTACCAGGGGCGCCGACTTGTCAAAATTATTGGGGGGGCTCTGATCACTGAAATAAATTAATGAATGACTCCCTCCCTCCCTTTTTTAAAAATAAAAATTACGTCTTCGTATAGGAGTTTTTAAGCAGCCATTATATTCCTCATGCAAATGAAATGTAACATGAAAAACGTTTAGAAAATATTTCAAAGTTTTTTTATGTCTTTTGTGTCTGCTCATTTGTTTTTTAGATAATTAACATTTTTTATTGAAAAGTATGTATTTACATTAAGAGGCCAACCTAACAGTTTTATGCTGGCCTCGGTAGCAGAGCGTGTTGGGTGGTCGACTCAACTTGCTTTGATCCAGAGGTCTCGGGTTCGAGTCCGGGCGAGGGCATGGGTGTGTTTTAATGTCCGCAACAGACATGTGACGGGTTGAAAATAACCTTAGTGTTGACGTACCCATAAAATAACGAATGTTTACAATATTTAACAGTTTTATTTAATTATTTACATAAATGCTAACACACATCGCATGAAAATTGTTTTCCTTTTTGTTCTTGCTACAATATTTTACTTTTTTAATTTAATTTTGCAATAATAAAAAAATAGCATGTACACTAAGATATAAAGTGACATACACAACAAAAACATATGAACATGATTTAAAAATAAAGCAAAAGTTGCTCTACGCACTGGGTTATTTTTTAATGAACTCAGGTTCATAATTATCAAGCACAGTTTGATGTATGTGGAGTACCGCTAAGCTGCTTAGTCTCTTCTGCCCCATTGTAGATCTCAAATATGTCTTTAGTCGGCGAATAGCACTGAATGACCTTTCGGCTGTGGCTGTCGTCACTGGCACAGTGCGGAGGACCATCATGAATTTGGCAACTTCAGGCAGAAGCTCCTGGAGGGTGCTTTCTTCCAAAAGAAACTTCCTTATGCCAAGCATGGTAGTTAGAATCACTTTCTTCTGTTTGGCGATATCACCAAGCATGGACATGTGTAAGGAGAGCCTATCGGCATCCAAATCTTGGCGAAAGATTTCTCGCGTTTGCTGGAAGTTTGATGTGCAACTGTTCACAGCTGAGATGCATTCTTTCTCTACGGCTGTTACTTTTTGTAGTCCTGTAGATTCATGTCCTTGTTTAACACATGATTTTGCTGTGTCACACACGTCAGTGTATATTGATTTAAAATGCTATTTTGGAGTGTAGAATAGGGGTGGCCAGATCCGGATCCTGGCGGATCCGAAATCCGGATCCGGTTGGTTCCGGATCCTTAGGATCCGGATCCTAAAATTTTTCGGATCCGGATCTGCGGATCCGGAATTTTCAGATCCGGATCCGGATTCAGAACTTTCGGATCCGGATCCAGAATTTTCGGATCCGGATCCAAAACTTTCGGATCCGGTACTTTCAGATCCGGATCCGGTACTTTTGGATCCGGATCCGGATCCGTTTTGCCATCCCACATGCGCTTCTTTGGAAAGTAAGAATGTGCTTATAACATATTGTTACCTGCTAATATACATATATATATAATATACATACACATATATATATATAGTGTGTGTGCTCGCGTGCGCGATTTGTAATTAATTAATACACTTACTTACTAGGGAGGTCTAAGTCTCCCCCTCCGATTTCCATGAAACTTGGCAGGTGTATAGAGCCCCCCCCCCCCCCTCAAATGTCAAGATGAGGAGAAATTGAAGTGGGGATCTGTCCCCGAAACCACGTAAATATGGCATAGGAAGAAACAGGGGGCATACGGCCTCTCTATACACCTGTCAAATTTCATGGGAATCGGAGGGGGACACAGGGGTCAGATGATTCCCACGGCAATTTGTCCTAATCTTGACATTTGAGGCGGGTTTTGCCCCCTAAAACAGTATTTTAGCCGAAACAAAAAAACACGTATTTCTTCCTTTGGGCCCCTCTATACACCTGCGAAGTTTCATGAAAATCGGAGGGGAACACAGGGGTCAGATCCTTACTTCAATTTGTCCTCATCTTGACATTTGAGGGGATTTTGCCCCCTGAAACAGTTTTTAGCTCAAACAAAAAAACACGTAATTCTTCCTTCGGGCCCCCCTATACACCTGCCACGTTTCATGGAAATCGGAGGGGAACTCAGGGGTCAGATCCCCACTTCAATTTGTCCTCATCTTGACATTTGAGAGGAGGTTGCCCCCCTGAACAAATTTTTTTCCGAAACAAAAAAACACGTATTTCTTCATTTGGGCCCGTTTATACACACACCTGCCAAGTTTCATGGAAATCTGATGGGGACACAGGGGTCAGATCCCCACTTCAATTTGTCCTCATCTTGACAATTCAGTGGGTTTCGCACTGTAAAACCGTTTTTTAGCTGAAACAAAAAAAACAACATGTATTTCTTCCTTTGGGCCTCACTATACACCTGCCAAGTTTCATGGAAATCGGAGGGGGACACACAAATCAAATGCCCACTTAAATTTGTCCTCATATTGACATTTGAGGGGGGTTGCCCCCTAAAATCGTTTTTTAGCCGAAACAAAAAAACAAGTATTTCTTCATTTGGGCCCGTTTATACACACACCTACCAAGTATCATGGAAATCGGAGGGGGACACAGGGGTCCGATCCTCACTTTAATTTGTCCTCATCTTGACATTTGAGGGGGTTTTGCCCCCTAAAACAGTTTTTTAGCTGAAACAAAAAAACACATTTCTTCCATTGGGCCCCACTATACACCTGCCAAGTTTTATGGAAATGGGAGGGACACAGGGGTCAGATCCTCACTTCAATTTGTCCTCATCTTGACATTTGAGGGGGTTTTGCCCCCTGAAACCGTTTTTTATCTGAAACAAAAAAACACGTATTTCTTCCATTGGGCCCCACTATACACCTGCCAAGTTTCATGGAAATCGGAAAGACACAGGGGTCAGATCCTCACTTCAATTTGTCCTCA
The DNA here is from genome assembly GCF_977018435.1 of Lepisma saccharinum. Taxonomy (NCBI): domain Eukaryota; kingdom Metazoa; phylum Arthropoda; class Insecta; order Zygentoma; family Lepismatidae; genus Lepisma; species Lepisma saccharinum. The sequence continues at coordinate 10,585,306 of NC_139233.1, forward strand.
TCTTGACATCTGAGGGGGTTTTGCCCCCTAAAACCGTTTTTTAGTTGAAACAAAAAAAAAACACGTATTTCTTCATTTGGGCCCGTTTATACACACACCTGCCAAGTATCATGGAAATCGGAGGGGGACACAGGGTCAGATCCTCACTTCAATTTGTCCTCATATTGACATTTGAGGGGGTTTTGCCCCCTAAAACAGTTTTTTATCTGAAACAAAAAAACACGTATTTCTTCCATTGGGCCCCACTATACACCTGCCAAGTTTCATGGAAATCGGAAAGACACAGGGGTCAGATCCTCACTTCAATTTGTCCTCATCTTGACATTTGAGGGGGTTTTGCCCCCTAAAACCGTTTTTTAGCTGAAACAAAAAAACACGTAATTCTTCCTTTGGGCCCCACTATACTGCCAAGTTTCATGGAAATCGGAGGGGGACCTTTAGATAACCTCCCTTGTTAGTCTTACACTTTGTAATTATTTAACACTTCATATATTATAATGTTTTATTTTAATTTGTAAAACTGTAACTGTAGAACAATTGTATAATTTTTGTATAACATTTCTATCTTGTTATATGTGTTAAAGGTTTCATCCTGGAATGGAATGTCTCACATTTATGTGTGTTTTCATTTCCAATACATTCGAATGAATACATATTCGTTTCAATGGCATTTACAAAATCACTTCGGACATTTGTGCACGAGTGTGTTAGCCGATGCGTAGCAAAGTATTTTAGGAACAACACTTGAAAACAATTCTTGTAGGACTAAGGTGTGGTAATATTTTAATGGGATTGAGATCCGAAACTTTCGGACCCGGATCCGAAATTTTTGGATCCGGATCCGAAACTTTCAGACCCGGATCCGGATCCGCGGATCCGGAACTCTCGGATCCGGATCCAGATCCGGAACTTTCGGATCCGGAACTCTCGGATCCGGATCCAGATCCGAAACTTTCAGATCCGGATCCGGATCCGGAATTTTCGGATCCGGATCCAGATCCGTAACTTTTGGATCCGGATCCGGATCCGAATGGATCCGGATTTTTCGGATCCGGATCCGTTTGGCCATCCCTAGTGTAGAACTTGTGGGTTTTGGCAGCATCAGGATTTTCAAGTCTCTTAGGGACTTGACGTTGCCGGGGCAATTCTGCTCATCAACGAGGGTGGGTTGCCCTCTGTGCATTTCTGCCAGAACTGCTCAAAACCCATTCGCTTTTCTTGAAAGATGTCAGTCAAGTATTTTAGTTTTGATTCCACTTCTGTAGCACCAATGCGTGGAGACTGAATCTTACAGTTTTCCTCTTCTATTGAACCCATCACATGGCAGTAGAGGGAGAGAAAGAAAAATGTCTTGAAGTGAAGCATTGTCTCCAGGTATCCAGCACATTTTGATGCTGCGTCAGTAAAATCATTTCCAGAAAATTTCTCAAAAAAATTGAGAAGGTTTTCATAGTTCCTTAAGATCTGTTGCATACTGGAGGCTCTCAACGTCCACCGACGAGGCCAAAGTGGTCGCAGTCCAGTATAGCCAGCCTTCTCATTCACATCAAAAATATTCCTAAATATTTGCATTCTTTTAGGGGATTCCCAAACAGTCTTTAACAAGTCGTTGGCTAAATTAATTATGTCTCTGATTAATATATGTATATTAGTAAATAATAATTATATACTTAGTATATAGTAATAAGTCATGTGTTTTGCTGTCTCCGGTCATAGTCCCCCCCAAAGTTGATGGTTTAGCGGTCTCAGCCCCCCAAAGTTAATGGTCAAGAACATTTCAAATGTGTATTAAAGTTAAGTTTATGTGGCACAATTCAGAGTAAACTTTACAAGAGAAGCAAAATAATACATTAGATCCTCTTAAGCAAAATTATTTGGGGGGCTCTGCCCCCACATCGTTAACATTGGGGGGGGGGGGGCTCGAGCCTCCCCAAGCCCCATGGAGTCGGCGCCTATGAATATTACACAACATTAGAAAATACGTCAATAATATTGATAAATATAAAACCCAATCCTTACCGTTCTGCATAATATACCTTTACTTTTCAAATTAACAAGGTGAAAAAGGATATAGATAAAATTTTAGACATTTAAAACTAATTCGTGCTTTGTGGGTGATACGTGTCAGAGTTCCATATGCAACATAATTTTTCGAAAGTTGTACAGGAGGATAAGGAAAGAGTTTGTAATACATGAAATAATTTTTCAAACTTCTAAAACGCAGTTCCCGTTATAATGTGCAGAAATTTTTATCTTTCCGGAAATCTGGTCAAAATTTGGCTACGCACGTTATCGTGGTCAAAGGTTAGAGTTTTAATAATAATCAATTCTGGTATTAAGAACTTTGCATCCGTACACGTGCTGGCGAAGAGCGAAAGTGTGCAAATACTAATGCAACAAACTTAACGCTCCGCTGGACTTTTGACGCCAGCCAGCCTTTTTCAAAAGTTCCACTTCTTTCCAAGAACCGTTATAATACAAATTCTAAAAAAAATGCATCTGCATAGAATTCCTTCTAGAGAATTCACATCAATTTTCGTGTGGCTTGTTTTTTCTGTTGTTCATATGAATATTCTGAAAAGTTTAATAGGCTTACGCAGCCTCAAAGACAGACCGGTTGGAAATCGAAGCGGTATAGTGGGATCTATGAGTATTACCGTTCAAATTGTCCATGACTATTTTCATTAATGTTTATCTTACATTCTATATGTTTTTAAGTATGCTGGTGCAGAAGTTGTCAACAGCTTATTTTGAGTTTTCTTTCAATTCTTGAAGCTCTTATTGGGTCAAATAAAGTGCACGAACATGGTGATGGACAATTTGCACGGTAATACTCATGGATCCCACTGTATAAGCTAACTAAAAATGATAACGGCAGGCCGAGTTTGTGATATAGTGATCTGTGCTATTGTTTAGTCATGGCTATGGAACTTGGTAAGTAACATGCATCAAATACTATTGCTATAAATAATTTGATACATTATAAGAACAGCAGAAATGAAAATTGTAGCTTTAAAGGTTGCATAATCGGATGAATAATAGTGAGTTTAAAAAGTGAAAAATATAAAGATTGCTCATAGTACATCCTAGTGCGAATGAACAGACTACAATTATTAAAGATAAGACTTAAGCTTATTACTTACTTGATTCTACATATGCTATACTGGTAATTATAAGGAAAAACGAGAATAACAAAGATGAAATCTTTGGCATACTTGGAAATATTGACAGTAATAAGCACTAGCAATGGAAATTAATTTTATCCTTATATCCTGGCAACTATCGTAATTGTTGTTTGAATTCATTAGTCCAGTCCATTTGATAATATGCAGCCGGTCTCCGTAGCTGCATATTATCAACGTGCTGCGACGCCAGAGATATCAGGTTCGAATCCTGATTACCGGTTTCATTGTGTTTATTCCATCGTGCATTTCGTCCATTCATCATATATCCTCATCGCCACGATTAATTTAAGTAGAAAAAAGCGACGTAAAAATAACCAACATATAAAATTGATATGCCAATGGCGTGGCCTACTACTTCTATTAACACTTACCTCATCTTTTCCGATTCTTGCTGCTTCTTCTTCCCGTTCACTGTTTAAGACCAAAGCGACAAGTGACACATGTCGCTTGAAAACGAACCCTCAGTAATGAAGAGACAGGACAAACTGCACGTGTTGCTCGGACTGGACAGTTTTCTCAATGGTGTGCAACGTGTCGTTCCGGCCTGTTGTTCGCATACGTTGTGAACATGGACGTCTGCATATGTTTTCCAGGGAGGGGCAAGCAAGGTAATTTTTCCCCAGGAGGCATTTTTTTCGATAACAGTGAGTGATGCCCACTCAAAAGCATTGCTTAAGTCTGAAATTATTATGTTCCTTCAACGCCCTTATAATAATTAACATAAATTAATGTGACAAATAAAATTGTGTGAAATATATACAATTTAGGTTGACATTCATTTTCCAGGGGGGTGCAGTGCCCCCCTTCCCTTCCGGACGTCCATGGTTGTGGGTGCTTTCTTATAGACTTTATGGGCTGGTTTGGCTTATCACTCCGGTGTGAAAGCTCCCTTACCTAGTCATGTTGTCAATATAGTTCCCAGTAACGCGATATTCTGTGCATGGATTAATTCATATTTCCCCAAGTTTGTCCAATGAGATTCGATGCCAGTAAAGTTGCATTAAAGATCACTTTCAGTTTGTGTCATCACTTCCGCCTGACTTCTTACATCTACTTCAGATATAACTAAAAAAAACTAAGGGATCACAAATCGAAGTACAAGTAGTGTATATCAGGTTACAACAAGCCTTTGGTTTTCCCTGGTTTCCACACGAGATAGCAATTAAAGCCCCTATCACACGGAACTGGATTTCCAGTTGGAATGCCCTAGTTGGCGATGAACTGACTTTCTGGGTAGCAATCATGGCCGCCTGGCTGACTGCTTGACTGGTTTTGAGGAATAGGACATGTTCTAATTGCTACTAACTTCTTCGACTAGATTCTGTGGAACAGCCAATCAGAGCAAAGTTTGGCCATGTGAAGATAATCTGTGAGTTTGTAAAGTAGCCTTTTTTTGTCTGTGGCTTCCGAGTGCATACAACACGAAAGGCGTGTGTACAATTGAAAAAGCTAAAATATTCTTCCATACGTGTATAGTAAACGTTGTAAAGTATGTATTTTAACAGCGCCGTTCTTCTCTACCTAAAACCATTTAATGCGATGCAATATTTTTCTCGGTTGGATAGTTATCGTATTTAAAAAGTGTGAAGTGATACGTTGTTTACATCTCGCGCGGCCGCCATTATGGGAAAGAAAGACTATCGACAAGTACGGTATAACAAGTACCGTGTGAGGCGAAAACTAGCAAATGGGTAGCCAGTCCAGCGTCAACTAGAGCATTCCAACTAGAAATCCAGTTCCGTGTGATAGGGGCTTAATATACTATCAAGAAAATCTCTATCCCACTGGGTGGCTACCAAAACAGGAATCTCGACTTAGCAAGCAGTGTTGCCGAGCCGTGTTCAGAAGTTGCGCAGCCAAATTTGTTGATATTTGCACAGCGTTTTCGTCCATTGATATACTTTTTATGCTTTTTCATCTCGAATATGTAACTATTGGGACTGGTGTATTGTTAATCTGTGGATTTGGACCAACTTGGGGTGGGGGTGGGGGTTATGTAGTGCACTGTGTCGTTTTGGAAATAGCGATTTTATAGCAGAAGAGAAAAAGTATTTTAGTGACATTTATAACCTAGCAGTCGATAATTTTATCTGCAGTACAGGCGTGCAAGTATTGACCACACTGACATGAAAATTACAACTTGCCTCAAGGGTTAAAATACATAATTTTTAAAATGTTTTAATGTATAAAATTAAGATACTTGATATTCTGAGTCTTTTTTCTGCCATGTTTGAAAAAAATCGGCGATGAGGATTGAGGCTGACTGATGAGTAGATGTAAAGTGATGAAGGAGAGCTCAAAAATTGCACCCAAGCCTATTCCTGGATTCAAAACTGAAATCGATGAAAATTGTTGTTTTAATCTTTGTGTGTGTGTGTGTGGTATACAGGGTGTTGCCATGAAACACCCAATAAATTTTCACAGCGTGAAGAGAACATCTAGACGAAAATCTTCTTCGTAATATTTTGCCAGAATCCATAAAGAAACGGCCACTTACATCCTGTATGTATGCAGCTATGTGATACAGATTCAGGGTTGCCATTGACAGTTATATTATCTTTCAGAAAAGTGTATTTTTAAGTACGATAGGATAAACTAGATAACCATTCTATGCAAGGGTCACCCTCTGGAATGGAATACTTCTGAACTTGCTTCATTGTCTCCACATTGAAACAACCATCCTCCCACCTATCCCCAAACTTCACAAATCATCCCCCCCCCCTACCCCCGATAAAAATATCCAGCCTAGCAGTGCTCAAAAGCACTCCAGCACAATTGAATGTGTGTGTAAAATAAAACCAGTAACCATATTCGTTTTTCGTTTTGAATAGGTTTTGTAAAAAAAAAACACTAAAATTAGTTAACATAAAATGAAAATATGGAAATTAAGAAAAATAAGAAACCATTTATTCAATTTCATAATCACCCGTTTCATAAATTACTTTACAAAGCTTCAAAGAAATGTATTCTTAAAGACATTTAGAGAAAGGATGCATCACAAATATATATAAACTTGGATACTTCAAAGTGAATGTTTTTTCGCCACTCACTTGCTGTATAAATACCCTTGTTTAAACATAGATATGAACATAAATTGCAGATGTATGTACAATAGAATCTTGTTTGTTACTTTTCAAAAGAAGTAATGACTACATGCATAGTTAAGCATACATCACAATCTGTTATTACCAATTAGTAATCTAGGATCTCAAACGTTATTGTTGATAATGAGATGCATTTTCAAAACCTAGATTTACTTTGCTCTATTATATGAACACATTGATGTAGTCTTTAGGTTCACTTAACAGCCTTCTCCTTTATTACAAAATTACTCATTTTCAACACTGCAACCACAAGTTTTGCACATTCAGTTTTCATTGTTATGTAAATCCATATTTACAAGTTCTCTCACAAGAATTTCATTCTGGTTGGTATAACTTATATACACATAGAAAACTTACACTTTCCTTTTTCTTAACACCTCAACCAAGGTTCAATTCCTAATCAGTTGGCAGCACCAGAGGGTATAGGTAGGGGCAAGCACATTTATTACACCTCTTACCTAGTTCATATTATTTTGCTGGGGGGAGGTAGTTGACCAGTGCTAATATATCACATAGAAAAACAATTTTGAATTTTGAAAGATTTTTCTTTTATTTTCACACCCAAGATGGATGCACTATTATACGGTTTCATATTGTGGTACGTTATTACAGTAGTATTGCAATATCTGTTTGAGTTGATAAATAACTATATATATAAAGGACTAGAAGTATACAGTTTCAATTTTTTAGGACACTCAGTTTCGCAAATCACAGCCAGTTTTTTGATTAGATGAGTTTAAAAAGAATGTACGATTGTCAAGTACTGCAACGTGATATATGTTATGCATGGAATCAATTGCGCCTTCAGTAAATTCTTTCAGAAGGCATGTTTTCCCCTCATATTTAAGTAAAAAATTAAAATTTTATTCAACAAGCACCCTGTATATTGTTTTGAAAAAAGGGTAGTTCTTGAAATGGAGATGAGTTTGAAATGTTGGACACTAATGCCAATTTAACATCGCTGGTAACACAAGAACACTTGTTTGAATCAAGTTGCCAGGAAAGCTACGATTCCTACCTACTAGAATTATACTTTGCAAGGAAGAAGAATTATCATACATGACTTTATGATGTGTAAAACATTCTTAATATTAATTAATAATGGTATTTTTACACAGTAGTTCTAGAAAGAGTATAATTGTTTTATCTGTTCTCTGCATGCCATTCATAATTGTGGCAAAAATATAACAACCAATAAAACAGAGAGAGAAATAAGGCCAAATGTGCAATTCTTCTTGCAGAATAGCTTTGTACTAATAAGAGATTGTTGATACAGTTAAGAGTTCTGCAAGTGATTTGTTGCAGAGGAAGTGGTACAATTGACAAACCTTTCTTTCAGATTCCTCACAGGATTGGGGAGTTTGCCTTTGCTCCTAAATGTTGAAAAGGGAAGTTATTAAGGTGAATAACATTTGCTCACATCTTGCTCACTATTCTGTGCAGTGGGTAAATACCCAGATACAGGTCTATTGTCTTACCTATGATTATGGTGTATTCAAAATTTGGAAAATTATGTGATTGTGTTCGTCGAGGTGGAGGAGGTGCTAATGTATTTCTCACCACGATCAGATATTTGATGTTGGGGGGGGGGGGGGGCTGCTTCAAAGATAGGATGATGAGAGAAGTAAAGTACAATATTTTTCCATCAAGATTATCCAATCAAGAAGCGAGCTGCTGACATCATTTCAACCCAGCACCACGCTCTAAACTCTTAGCAAGCTCGATAACTAGATGCACACTGCACATAGTCAGCTGGAGATGATCCAAATGACTCTACTAACCTAGAGCTACTACTAATTGTACTCAGCATATTTACACTCAACTGCTTTCTTCCTATCAAATTAATCATTTTGATTCACGTGACTATTCATTTGTTTCCTTCGTTAGCTCCTAGCAAGAAGCTTTAATTTCAGTTGTATTTGGCAGCATTCAGAGAAGGTGCTATATACAACAAGGAGAAGAAATCTGATTTCTTACAATGTTGCCAAGTCAATCGTTTTACGTACTACTCCCTGTTGATCAAGAGTTTTCTCACATTTATCTCCAGCAACTTGCAAACCATCACAAAACTAATCAAACAGTACTATTGGATCTAGGGTGGCATTTGGGTCCAGCAATATAAGTTACTTACTCATCACTCTTATACATTATCCTCTTTGTGTAGTTTCATTCTAGCATCAATAGTTGATGTTCAACATTTCTCACCAGCCTTACATATCTTTGAACTAAACGGTAACTCTCTCACAACATAATGAATGTTACAATACGACAACCTTTTAACCTAAGACTAAATTCACATTTGCTTTCATAGCGCATGATCTAGCTGTTAAAAAGGCTTACCTAACTTGCATTAGTGTGAATATTATTATGCTAGAGTTGGCTAAATCCACGGCATTTGAGTATTTGTGCTTCATTTCTGCCTACGTTAAGAAGAGGCACTGTATTATAGAACACACTAGAACAATGTCACAAACGGTTTGTGATCACGATCGGTTTGTTTTCATTCGTTCTCACTCCTGTGTACAAGTACATGTATCTGCTAGTCCAGTGAAGGAAAACGTACCATGATGAAACAACTCCGGCAATGCCATTGGATGCACAGGAGCCAATCAGAAGCACGGTGAGGATGTTCTCCACTTCAAGACAGTTGAGGTCCTCGTAGCGGTAGATCCTGGATGGCTTGGTGATCGAGTCCCGGCAGATGCAGGTAGCGTTGAACTCGTGTGTGGGTTCACATGACATCTGTGCCAAGAACGTTAGGTGGATGAGTGCAAACACGCATGCACAGAAACAGACTACGACAGCTATTACAGACAGGGCGATGCTAATAACCTGAAATGTAAAGAAAAAGAAGAAAAATCCTACTGTTCTATTCCACCATGATAGCTTAATTCTAATAAGGTGAAGTTATAGGAGTTGACGTTGAGACTTGGAGAGATAAGAATGACATATTAATAAATATATCATAAATTTAAGGATGATGCAACTAATGAAAACCTCCATTTTAGCATTTCTTATTTAGTCCTGTTCCAGAGAGAAAGGCCCATTAGACATTTCTTTTTATGCCAAGAAGTTGATTTCGAGAATTTCTTTATGGTGAAATTCTGTAGAATCACACCAATGTTGGCATTTTGTGACTTATTTCTCTAGGCATTTTTCGTACACACAACCATAAAACATATTCTAAGGAAATTGATGCGACTTAACTAACAAGGTCAAATGAAGAATTCACTTTAAAATTGAAGTTGTAGTACTTCTAAAATAATACGATTATGTTAACATGCACTAGTTAAAAGGAACTACTTTCTCAGTATATTATATTATTTTAAACAGCTATTATACATAACTACAATTATAAAGCATGCGTGGTTGTGAAAAGTTAGAAATAATTAATATCTGGTGTTGTTTCATGTTTTTATCATTTCGTTGTGCCACTAGTGATGTGGTATTTGCAAAATTTCCAGTGGTCAAAAAGAGAAATGTGGTGGTGATGTGGTATTTGTGGTATGTGGTATTTGCAAAATTTCCAGTGGTCAAAAAGAGAAATTTCTGTTACTCCAGAAATGTAGTCTGCAAAAACATGAGCAAATTTGAATATATGTGACAAGAAAGGGAGAACTGGATTTCTCATCTGCCATCTTCGAACCCGTAGACCAATTTTGCTCACATATAAAATGAGATTAATACTTCATTGTATCTAACAGTTGCAAATATTTTGCCTCAATAGCTTGAAATTTACAGCAGTTATTGTTGTCACAATATTGCCCTAATGCAATATATTTTTTAAACTTTTATTTCAAGCTTTTGTCCCAATGGATGCCCTAACATTTGTGTTGGTTGTTTCCTTATACTTTGAAAATGTTTTCTCAACAGAGCATAATTTATTTTTATATAATAAATATCTGTATATAATTATAAAATATGTGCTTTATGCACAGATAGGCTAATTGGGACTGGAACTGCAGTTTTAAAGTGGGATTCAAACTACTGGTATCGAACACAGGACCGCTTGGTTACAAGGTGACGACATTACTATTATGCCATCAGGGAGGCTGAAATCATTGGTGAAATTATGAATGCGCGTACAGTAACGTGCCCAAGTGCAGGGTGGGGGGTGAGAGCCATAACTCCCCCTCCCCAGTTTAGTAGGGTAACTCCGGGATGGATGGCCACGCGTGAGAGATGGTAACTAACTGCTCTCATTTCTTCAAGAGCAGCGGGATTTAAATGTAACTCAGTTTGCGGCAAGCCTTTGTCGAAGCAACCAATTGTTCAATTGTTGAGAAAGTTCGTTTGCATATTGTTAAAAGCCCGCGAGTTTTTCCTCATTATTGTTTTCAGGCTTGTCGATTATTTTTTGTGTGTGGAAGTCAAGCGTTCCTAAGAGATAATATTTGGAAGTTTATCATAAAAAGTTTGTATGTTGTATTTAGATTAGGTTTCTTGTTGTAACTCTGACCCGTTTTAATCAGACACCATGGCCATCTCATCCATACAAATGGGATAGATGGCCAATTTTTTTCCAAGAGAGTTGACCACCGAAAGATTTGGTATGGCATCTTGACTGCCACGTAGGAGACCCAGGTTCGATAACTGGCATGGGTGATTTGAGGTAATTTTTCAAGCAATCTCCCTGCACAAGCAGCTCTGGGGTTCCTTCAGCCTCTCATCGATGTGCATCTGTGGGCAACCCTGTGTGGAGGGGGGAGTAAAGTGGCTGAAGCATGGTGCTGATCACATCACCTGCACTATGACCCAGATCAAGAATGTATAGAGCCCTACTTCTGCACCCCATATGTGCCTTCAATGACGGTGCAATTCACAGTCATTGTATGGGGCTATTCATTTTTTAAAAATGAAAAATCTACAGTATTAAGGTCAGTAGCCTGCTTCCGTGGAGTAGTGGTTAGCGCAGCATGCTATTACTCCATTGGTCCTGGGCTCAAATACCAGCCTGGGCATGGGTGTTATTTGTGAGTGTCTCTTCATCACTTTCGTCATATCATCACTCATCCTCATCTTCGTGGCAGAAAAGCGAAGTAAAAAGAACGAATAAAATATTAAGGTCAGTCAACTTAATGTCCCTTTTCTCATTCATGCACTACATTAATTGATGTTTGTTTGCCCTGTGGAAAAATAATAACAAAGAAAAACAAAAGATGGTAGTAGTGATAGTGGTAGTGTTTGTGTTGATAGAAATGTTTTTCTTTAAAATCCTGTCTAATGATTCACTTCCATTTTTCAAGGCAGTAATGTCATTAGCCTATTAGTGCCAGACATTCTTTTTCAGAAGTTCAGGTTATAATTGTATAATGGTTTAATTTTGTTTAGAAGGCAGAAACTTGATTATTGTGATACATTATTTTACAGAAGTTCGGTTTGTAATTCTTTATGCATAATGAATACAACAAACTACTTTTGCTATGTTAATACACATTGAGCTATGCTTGTTAACTTCGGAAACTACATGGCCATCTCCCCCGGATGCTTAGGGAGAGATGGCCAATGTATAATTTTTTAAAAAATCCTGTTTTTCTCGCCTCAAAGGATATTTTTATCATAAAAAATCACGTCGCTGTAAAGATTGAACTTCAATTACCTCATTTAACCTCTCTGATGAATTATTCATTGACAATTCTTAGTTTGGTAGGGCACTGAAAAAAACATCCCGGAGTTACTCTATTCCTAAAACAAAAACAACATCAAAGGCAGGAAATTCAAACATCCTGGGCAAGCCACTTTGCGCATAATATCCGAGGTGCACTGGCAGTGAGACTGATCGACTCGCCTTGTATGTAAAAATCTTGGAAGTCACAGCTTTTATTTACTTTCCTGTTATTTTCCTATACCAAGACACACATATGACATAATGGAAACCATTTTTTTTCCATCTTCGCAACACCTTCCGTTATGCCATGTAAATACTTGCAGTTGAAACTCTGGACAAACCATGCTGAGGGAAGGGTATAGGGTCCATGCCATCCCCTCCCTCCCCAGACAGCTTACTTACAATATACTGTACCTTCACGCCAAAGACACACCAGCCGCGGGGCATGCCGGGATACTCCTTGCGGCAACAGCAGAGGAGAAACAGGCCAAAGATGCCAGCGCATAGCAACTGTAAGACAGAGGAGTACATATTACTTGTCAAGTAACAAAACTATTCTTCACTAACATTCAGGTTAGTTAACCCATTTTTCGCTGAAGTTGCAGATCTGCAACACCCCAAAAATATTTTTAAAAATGGATTTAAAATGGTAAATTTTTCTGAAGTCTGGGTTATTAACATGAAAGAAGCCCATTCTTCATTATTTTACTTAAAACAGTACAATAAGTGTTCATGTGCTGGTATTATTACATTACAAATAGTAGCAATTTTTTCTGATGACGTCATATTTTCTATATTTTTTTTACCTGGCAACACTGTCATATTTGAAACCGTGATTGTGTTCATCACATATCCTGCTAGAAAACACGCTGCAAGGAATTCATCTCTGTTTTGATTTGTTGGAGTCATTATGATATATTTATTAGTGTAGCTACCATATATGCAATATCAGCGTAAAAGGCTATAAAAAATTATTTACAACTTTCTATCTAGGAATCTGTCCTAACACATTCATGTTGCGTTTCAGATATAAGTAAGTACGATACACAACAACTATGCACCGTGAAAAGTTGATCACACTTGATGAGGCATTAGCCGACCTCCATGATGAAGTGGTTAGCACAGCATGATACAATGCCAGGAGTCCTGGGTTCGAATCCTGGCCTGGGCATGTGTGTTTGATTGATTTATTTTACTTCACCCTCTGTGCCACTTTTGGCTAATTTGCGAAGATGGAGATGAGTGATGATATGATGAAATTGATGAATGGACACTCACAAACATCCATGGCCAGGCCGGATTCGAACCCGGGGGCCTGGGCATGTGTGTTATTTGTGAGTGTCTCTTCATCGATGCCCCAAAAGTGGCAGAAATAAACCAAACCAACCACTCAAGCATTACAGATGCTTGCAAATTCATCCCATGAACATTGTCGTGCTTCCTCCAGAGACAGCAGAAGTTTGCAGATAAAGAAGAAAGCTGATGACAACATGATCCTCGCTGACAACTTCCCCTTTGACACAGTGGGAGAGAGAGAAATTCATACTCAATCTGTAACAATGAATGATGATAAGCAGTCAACTGACGATAATAAACAGCTAATTGTTGATGATCAACAGTCAACTGAAAACAATAAATTCATTTTCATAGTCACCCTGTATATTGAAACAAAATGGCATTTGTTTTGCATTATCAGTGACTCTAACAGTAATCTAATGTGAAGTTGAAGTAATTTCGTCCAGCTAATACGTATACGCAATATTCCTGTAAAGTATATTTTTCAGAGCACAGTAATATTCATAGTGTATACAACTATGTAAAGAAATGCAAATAAGTGCGCCACGACTGCATAAGTAATACTTTATGTTGATAAAAACTTCTCAAACACAATGGTTGTATGTTATAGAAGAATAAAATTATTCTGGTAGCAGTCAGACAAATTTTCTCAAATTTTACAATTTTTATACCTCTTTACGCTAACATTGCAGATATGCAACACCAAAATTTTTGTAGTCACCCTGTACATGGAAACAAAAAACATCGGCTTTCGATTTTTAGTGTCTCTAAAAGTTATTTAATGTAAAGCGTAGCCGAGCGGGTTAAGGTGTTCACTCGTCTTAAGATCGTTCGCTGCGGGACGGCGTAGTTTCGAATCCGGCTCTTGTCGGAATTTATTCGGCCTACGTATAGGGCCGGTGGCAACCCACCATCGTGAGGAAATTGGGGTGTTTCGAATGAGAAAGCGTCATCCGGTCCCGGAAACCTACTATAACGGCTGGGGATACGTCGGGCTGACCCCCCGACTATTCCAATACTGGTTGCAGATCTCCACGCTCAGAGGTGACGAAGGAAAGCGTGGGAGGGAGACCGGCAGTCGGTAGGTAAGCCAAGGCCCTTCAGGGCTGTTGCGCAAAGGATGATGTAAATTTAGCAAGTGAAAAATTTGTGGCGAAAAAAGGGTTAAATAAGTACACAAATAAGTACGTTTAGGTGTTGTGAAGATGCACAGAAAGAAATGTGTCTATTAAAATTAAATTAACATATTTCCCCTCCGCCTTCTCCTCGTCAAGATTAACGTGTACAATTTAAATTTTACAATAGTCAGAGATGTTGTGAACGTTTGTTAAAAAGTATAATAATATTTTCTGCATAGTAAAAGTAGTGCTATGGAACTTACTTTTTTTCATTATAATGGTGCGTAAGAACAAAATGAATGCATTATCTACATAAAATACAGTAAGGTTTCATTAGAAAATTCTCATAATAAATAGGACATTAATTTTTCGCATTTATAATTCATTGTTATTTCTCTCACTTCTTGCGTTATTTTCCCCAAAATTCTGGATTTCAAAACATACTGTAATCAGCATTTAAATTTCATAATAATAATAGATGTTTATTCTTAGTCTTTTGTAGTCGCCACAGAACTTGAGTGACAGAATTCCCACATCAATCAACATTTAACTGCTTCGGACTCTCCAAAAAAGCCTTCTTAACAAAACAAAAAAACATGTTAAAATACTTCATTCTACTTGTGCTAAAGATCCTAATCTGAATAATAGGCAAATAACACTCGACGAAAAACATGGGGCATTTCGTCCCTTCCTGCAAAAGGA
Organism: Lepisma saccharinum; assembly: GCF_977018435.1. Classification (NCBI taxonomy): domain Eukaryota; kingdom Metazoa; phylum Arthropoda; class Insecta; order Zygentoma; family Lepismatidae; genus Lepisma; species Lepisma saccharinum. The sequence goes on from NC_139233.1 coordinate 10,600,319, forward strand.
CAGGTTGCTGACTAAACAAAGTTATGTTATTACATTTTCATTTTTTTTCACGTTCGCGTTATATCCCTACTTACCAAGAAAAAAAATCATCTCATTTTATGCAATAAAGACTAAACTAAACAACCACTTTCCGGCAACAATCAATATTTTCCGGTGTTTAGCGAATGCGAAAAGTTACAGCGAAGATAAAGTTCTGAGAATCGACAATGATGTCGCTACTCAACAGAGTCTCCATACCTCACTGCACTCTGTCGGCCAAGAATGTAAGTTCTTCGTGAATTAATCAGATTCAATCTATTCAAGAAACAATAAACATACAGGTATAAATAAACCGAGGGCAACTGCCATCACCGCAGATTAGGATGTTTAAAGGAAAGTATTTCACACCTTAAAGTAATTTTGCTTTGTAACTCTATTGCATCACGTGGATTATTCCTGTTACAACCCCAAATATTAAACATTCTCAAAAGTGCCTATATTTATTTATTTTGTCTTGTCTTTGTTTCTTCACCGTTGCAAGGAGTCAGTAGTTGGCATGATTTCTTATGAAAAATAGATATGTTTAGATGCTTTTAATGATTGCAGGTTACCATTATTAAATAAATAAATGTTCTTTTTGTCCAAAATGTGTACTTCTGTATTGTACTTAGATGCATACTAAATTTACCTGCCCCCAGAAAATATCTCCCGCCTTCTGCTTCTCCATTCATTATCTCTGCAGTTGTCACTCCACATGCTCCTTCAGTAAACAAAGTAGCAAAACTAAGGAAAATGTGAGGTGGAGAGTGATATTCTTATAGTAGGTCTAATATTAGATTTTTTTAAAGGAATTACTACAATGGAAAATTTAAATTTGCCAATGTAAAATATTTGTGAAAAAAAAAACAACTAACTAAATTCCAAAATATACGTTCTGAGGAATACATAACAAAAACTAAATACAAATCCATGCAAATATATTATGTATTTTTCATTATACTCCCAAAATTAAAGAATTATATTTTGAGGAAACCGGTGTCAGAGTTCAGAAGGATTTAAGAAACTAGTGTTGCCCACGAGACGAGACTTTGGCCTGTCTCATCTCGTGGAAATGCTGTCTCGTCTCGAAAATATTCGTTTGTCTCATGACACATGGTCAGTCTCGTCTCGTCTCGAATTTTTAAAAGCCTGTCCCGTCTCGTCCCCCGTGGACAACACTATAAGAAACAAAAACAGACATTGGATTTTATCGGTTATAAAATGTAGGGTACCGTGCAATGCTTTGTTTGCAAAATTATAACTTTATGGAAAAAACCTTGCTACACATTCTAAACAAACAACTTCTACTTGACTAGGCTGTCGCTAGTTCAAGAAGGACCAGACCATACCGCAATATTGTATCAAATTGTATAAAAGGAGAAAAGTGCATACAAATTGAAAAGTTCTTAATAAGTCAGTGCAATTGAATATTTAGATGGTAAATTACAGATTTTTAAAATAACGTATTGCTTCTTTTGTAATTATGATTTGTATAGAATAATACTACTTTCAAATTCATACTTATCGGGCCGTCCTCCGTGGCGGAGTGGTTAGCATAGCGCACTACCACTACGGCACCAGGGGTCCCGGGCTCGAATCCATGCCCGTACATGGGTGTATTTCGTGAGTGCCCCTTCACAATTTGATCACACATCATTGCTCATCCTCATCTTCGTGAATAGCCAAACCTGGCTGAAAGGCGAAGTAAAATAAACTAAACGAATCAATTAATCATACTTACCGGAATTCCACTCCAGTGTGGAATGTCTCTAAATCGAAGAGATGGCGCCCACAGCAAAAGCCACACCGAGAGTGACGTCACTGCCACACCGAGCAGCGTTTGAAGGGCCGCCAAGGATGTTCCTAGTTTGTGATGCCGCATCACTGGAGGAAGGTACTTACGGGGAACTGAAAAATAAACAGAAATGCAATTACAAACATATATTTCACCCGTAAGTCATGGACGTCCTGAAGGAAAATGAATGTCCACCTAAAAATGATACACGAGTATTTCACACATAATTTCATTTCAGTCACAGTAATTTATGTTAATTATTATAAATTCGTTGAAGAAACATGATAATTTCAGACTGAAATAGTACATAGTGGTTCGGATCCCACTTTAAACTGTAGGTCCAGTCCTGATTAGCCTTACTGTGCATAAAGTGGACTTAAAACATCAACTCAATCAATCAGACTGAAATAGTAGTTTTTGAGAGGGCATCACTATTATGGGGGAAAATATGCCTCCTTTGCTCCCCTCTGGAAAAAATCATGCGGACGTCCATGGTAACAGTTATTTACAAGGCTTTAGAGCAATGGTTTATAGTTTCAGCAGGAGATATCATCTAGAACCAAATACAAAACTTGTTTTCGCAAATCTAGGTCATTCAGTTCGGCTTCTTATAATCATTCATACATCGACCTGGTTTTGCTGTACCACCAAATTCTCCTACCGTGTACCTTCTAAACATATGGTAATCTCTTGCTGCAAATTTGTCCACATTCTCCTAATAAACCCCTTCAATTTTCTTCAACTCATTACACTTTTGTGCAAAAGATTAATTTATCTGATTTTGGTGGTAAAATCTCCTTTAGACGCCTGTAAGGAAGCTTCAAGACTGAAGCGACATGTGACACGGGCACCATACAGTCTGTAGAAATGCATCACTGCGTATGCGCTGCTAAAAGATCGAGGTGACACGATACTGAGAAAACAGCCCAGTTCAGCTTTTCGTGTCGCTTCGGTACGAACGGTTATTTCTGAGGGTTGGTATCCACATGACGTGTGATGCGCGTTGCCAGCACCCTAAAATAGATATTTTGCAAGTGGGGTTCGGAGCACATAAAATTATTGAGAGAAATTATTCATAATATTTATTAACTTTATAAACCCATCCTGTTTGTTACATTATGTCGTTTTTCTAAATCTTGGATTGATCATAGCGGGTAGAAAACCGACGGAAAAGAACAAAAATTGTAGAAAAGTTTTTTACAAGGAGTAAAGCATTTTTTAAGGGAGCAGAGGGTAATGGACTCTCAGTTCTGCGAAGGCTAGGCAATCTTACTTCACCGTATCAATAAAAAAATATATATTTGCCTAAAGCAACGAATGTTTTTCTGTGCTATATTTGATCCATATTTGTTTATCTCGAAGGGCAATTGAATATATCGTTCCTCTGTTCGAGCGATTGTTTATTTTCAAATCTTCCGCTCCGCATGTTCGGTTCTACATATCTGGTACATGATGTCACAGAAAAAAAAAGTCGGGCAGTTCCATGCATTTCTGCTCCGAAGGTGTTTTTTTTCCCTTCGCAGTGCTGCCATCTGTGGCTTCTATATGTTAACACGAGGTGGTCCTTCCTGTGACAAAGGATAAACACGAATCTTTCGACAGATTTAACTGCCTTTCTTTCTTCACCCTCACCCTGTTATATTTTGCTTTTTTTTCTTCACTTTTACAGCCTTCACTCATCTGTCAAGCTTCCAGCCCCTTCAGTCAGTGTTGCCAATCGTAAGAAAATGTCCAAACGCTTAGAAATTTTTGACAGCTTTTGTTGCAAAAACCAAAATAAACTTTCTTATGTATTACGCGGGTGAGGGGGTGGGGTGGGGGGAGAACGCATCAAATTTGGGTAAAAGTATTCTTCAGTTGTTTTGTGGTTCGTATTAGGCCTATAGATGAATTCAGGTTTCAACATGTTTCCACAACGGGCAAGGACAGTTTACTTTCCCTTGGCAGATAAGGTTTAGCATAGTGCGGGGGCAACTGCATCCCTAATCGCCGCTACTGATTAATATAAATTACTGATTGAAATTAAAATATATGTGCGAAATATATAACTTTAGATTGACATTCATTTTCCAGGGGTGTTGCCCCCCCCCCCCTTGCCCTCCCCCTGGACGTCCATGATGATATGTGTTAAGTCTTCTACTAAAAGAAAGTGGCCACACAGTGTAAACATTCAGATATATGTTGCAATCTTATTAAACTATGTAGTGAAATACAAAATGAAATTATCCTGCCCTTAAAAACACAATTTTTGAACCTTTTTCAAAGTAACCAATCACGGCACATTATAGTACATTATACCTTCCGTATGTCACAAGACAAAACGCAAGAGTACAGCAACTGCGTCATCTTTAAAAACCCTTCTGCCGCATTATCCTCAACAACGAACTGCAAAATTTCTTCGTGAAAATTAGGCCTCTTCCTAACAGTTTCTGAAAAAGCCTGAAATGGTACGTTTACTAGACATGTTACGTGGAACAAATACATAGAACGTATTAAGAAGAACAGTACCCTTCATGTTACAACTCGCATTAAATAATTTCCAGAGCACGACCTGATGAGGTGATACCTTAAAAGCAGCTGGAATGTTTGCTCGAGTGTAAGGAAGAACAAGTAGGCGGAAAACAAACTGTTTATCAACAATGCAGCAATAATAATAATAATAATAATAATAATAATAACTTACATTAAAAAAGGTAAAGTGTTCCCCTGTGCATAGCACCACGCCATGAAGGCGTATAGGGGTTGTGGGGGTAACGCCCCACACTTTCTTGATCCGTTCGTGAGTGGGGGTGATGTGATCAGCATCATGCCCCTGACCGCCTTTACCCCCCAGGGTTTCCCCCAGGTACCCATGTTATTCGACGCTGGGTAGGCGCCGGGGCCGCTTCCATCGGCCGCTTCCATCGTTAGAAAAGTTCCCGGATTTGAACCGGCCGAGGATCGAACCCGGGACCTTTAGCATGGTAGTCAGACGCGTTACCGACTGAGCCACCGCGGCCACTCTAATAAGCTGTAGGCAATTATCAAAAACCACGGACAGACCACTTGAAGAAACAAAGGAAGAAAAAATTCATAAGAACAATGCTGACGAAAAAGATAAAACGGCTGCTGATCTTTAAAGAGGCTGCCACCAGTACAGAAAAGTATCGGCATCTCTTTCAGTGCATGCTCCCCCATGGCGCAGTGGTAGCGTCATTGCCTTGTAATCAAGGGGTCCCGGGTTCGATACCCGGTGGAGGCACAAGTGGCTCGGATCCCACTTTAAACTGTAGGCAGGGGCGGCGCCAGAAATTTTCGACCGGGTGGGCAGAAACTGTATATTTATAGATTAGGGTGGGCAGGTATAAATGTAAGGCCATATATATATATATATATATATATATATATATATATATATATATATTCATTCATTCATTCATTCATTGTTTTCTGCCTAATTGGCAGGTTTTTCACTGCAATCT
>NC_139233.1:10605692-10723501 GCF_977018435.1 Lepisma saccharinum
AATGGGACCAAAATTGTTAAAGAATGCAGGAAATACAGCATCACCAACCAACATCTATCTCTTCACAGCAGCAGCATGTATGACTTCAAATAACATAATCAACAGTAAACGACTCAACGTTATTCATTAGGGGTGTGCTGGATTCTTTACTTTAAAAAGTCGTTAATTCTCGACGTTTTCTGCCTTGTAAGTTTCTGGAACTTATCGAAAGTTGTAAGTTTTTATTCTAGAAATGCAAAAACAATCACTTAAAGTGAAAATGACTTGTAAAATTCGAGATTTCCAGTGCTTCGGGAAATTTCGAACATTTCCCGTCCAGAAAATTTTCCGACTTGGTCGGGAAATTGCAAATTTTTCAGTCCCGAATGTCGGGATTTAAAAAAATTACCGTCCCGATCCCGTCCCGACCCAAAAAATTCTGTCCAGCACACCCCTATTATTCATTAGGCAAGAATTTACAATACCGGACCCTTCTGTAATTTCTATGCTACGTCTTATACTCACGAAATAATTATTCGTGATTATTTATCTCAAGTTAACATGTTGGGGTGAGGGGGAAAAATGTTCATTAACGTGTAGAAGTTGTAAAATAAGCTTTTCAATTCTCGCAATGATTCTCCGTATACAAGTATGGTAGCCATATTTGTTGATATGAACAAATTAAAATTAGTTACGCTGTCTACAGCGTTGCCACACTGTTGATTTCATACTTGGAGAGCATGGATCGTGTAAGAATGGCGGAAGAGAACAGTAAAAAAGTTGTTAATGTTGTACAGATTGTTAGGTGGAGTGTGCAGGAGGATGGCTGTGGGCTAATTAATAAACTTATGGATTTCAGTATATTGCCCAAAGAACGTGCTTACATGTGACAGCGACAATCACGATGTAGAAGAACTGATTTGATTACAGGTAAATTTGGCAACAGTACATCAATCATAAAATTGCAGGATACGAAAATGGCGTCTTCGATGATGAACGTTTGCCGTTAAAGTGCTACGAAAATAATATTTTTTATCGGTTCGTAATCACAATTACCGCAAAACCATTCAGGAATAGCCCCACTGACCATTCTCGGTAAGTTTAGGTTAAGTTAGGTTAGGCAAACATAGTTAAAATTTGGGCTCGAAAAAAACATGCACGGGTAGCCCAACAAACCATTGACGGATAGCCCCACGAACCATTCAGGTACGGTTAGGTTAGGTTAGGATAGGCAAACATAGTTAAAATTTTGGGTCGTAGTAATATCAGGAATGTATATTTCGTTTTTTAAGTATTGGAAACACAAAATCTTCCGGTAAATAATAAGCAATCGTGCCGATCGCGGACCACTCAATGTCACTTATTTTGCAATTTCTACACGTGACCCCCCAAATTTTAACTTCAAATTCGTGATTAGGAGGCCTCAATTAGTGAGTATGCGAAATATTACAAAAAATCGGGGAGAGGTCCTGTATTGTAAATTCGCTCCTTCATTAATTGTGGAAGCACCGAGCAGAAAGATTTGGTAAGTAAATGTGTATATTTTATCTTCTGTTTGCATGCTCATGAGGTGTTTTTTTTTTAGTCACTTTACTTGGCGTAGGGACATTTGGTCAGTTGTAGGGACATTTTGACTACGTCTGTAGGGACATTGCCGAAAAATGGTTAGCAACACTGTCGGCTACCAGACGTCAGTGTTCGTTCATGTTCAATTCTGTTTGCGTTCAACAGTATGCGTGTTGCTTATACTGTGTTATTGTAATGTGCTTACTCGTGGCCAGTGCTTTATTGTGTGTTAATTGTTATTCATTCATTACTTATGTCGTTAAACAAATATAGTCTTGAACATAGAGTTTTTATGTACGATAATTACGTGAAAACGAATTCTTGCAGAAAAGTGGTCAGGGATTACGATAGACAGGATCTCTTGAACCTAAGAAACGTGTTGTATTGCTGTTGAAGGAAGTCATTTTCAACATCTCTTATAACACAGGAGGTTAGTGATCATCATTATTATTACTTTTAAATATCATTTTACGCTTTCGGTTTGCTTTATGCGCCGGGATGCTGTCTTCCCTTTCTGTCAACTGAGGATAAAGTAGCGATGTCTAATCTAAGATTAGATGTCAGAAATAAGGTGCCGGAAATATTTGTATTTGGGAGGACACCTTTTCCAGCATCCGTGCGACAAGGTACGTGCTTATTTCAATTGTAATTGTAACTGTAATTGTGAAAAGTGGAAACATTACAAAACAAGCGGTTTCTGTTACGGACTTCCTGAACGCAATTTGCCGGGACCTGTTGCATGAAGAGTCCGCGGAACGGCCGTCACGCTGGCGGTGAACGACTGAAATAACCTCCCTGTATATATGCATGTAAGACACATATATGTACGACATACCTGCATATGTATCCCCTTCTCTCTTTCACTCCCGATTTCCCTTCACTTCTTTTCCCTTTCCTTTTCATCTTTTCTGTTTTACTCCCTAATGCCTTCTTATATCTTTCTTTCTCAGCTTGTTACCTCTTTCTCCCTTTCACTTTCTCTCGTTCCATTCTTCAACTGTTTCTCTTAACTGACATGCACACACACCCATCATATGTATGTGTGTGTGTTTGGTGTCTTCCCTCTTTCTTTTCTAATCTATTCTCTCATCTTGTTCCACTTCTTTGTCTCCGATGGCCACAATTATTTCAAGGAAGTGTTTGTGTGTGCGCAGTCATATATTCTAATCACATTCCTTCCTTCATGTCAATGTAATGAAAAAAATGTGAATTGGTTTCGTCACATTTTGTTCTTCAAGTGCAAAAATACAAGGCACATACCTACTCCACTTTATATAGCTATTAGGCGACAGTGATAGAAATTGTGATGGTAGACAAAAGTGAAGGATTAAATTACTTTTTCGTAATTTAAATGCATGTTCCTGATCATATGAAACTTGGAAGTTAATGATCACTTTTCTTGACTTACATGTTTTTTACAACTGACAAATGTATCTGAATGTTTGCAGTAACGGCTATCGGGTACCAAAACTTGGGGGCAAGGACAGTTTACTTTTTTGGTAGAAAAGTCTTAGCATTAAGAGGCCATAGTGCGGGTGCAACAAGTGGGAAAATGTGACGGAGGGAACTCCCCTTACGCTCCTCCAAATCGCCGCCACTGGATATTTGAATTAAAATTAATGTCTTATTGGGTATGTAAACACACACACATACACGGAAAAACAATTCTTTGTTCTTTCGGCATAAAGTGTCCCCAGGCTATGAAAGGCTATTTTGACAAAATATCGCCCAAAAGTAATTATCAAGTAACATTGAAAAATCTATTAGCTAAGTTGTAATTCGTTTTCTGATGGTTAGATGAACACATGCACTGAGGTAACAAATAGTTTACATTTTGTAGAATGTGATTTTTGACACCGAATTAATCGAATTTGATCCCCATACCCGGTAATTCATCTCTTTTTCACAGACGACTTGAGTTGTATGGCGTGATCTTTCCGAAAGCGCTCAAATGTCAACCTCTATCCTGCGCAGTTTACCCTGGAAACTTTAATCTTGTAGGCGAACGAGTCTCTGGCGCCTGGAAGCAAAGTCAAAATAATAATTTGTGGGGGTTGTATTTTCAGTGTCTGCGTGTATTTGTCCCCCCCCCCCCTACGTCACTGTCACCTAATCACCATTGAACTTCATCGTTGCCATTAGACAAAATAGCAGTAAAGTGACTTCACATAGAACAAATCAGTTGAATCAGCAACAACTTACTCTTCCAAAAGTGGAGTTTCATTAGTCCATACTCCTTCGAAAGTTTAGGTGGTAGTTTCAATTTCACAGTGCTTCATTCTTGGATTAAGGCAGCTAACTTCGTGAACAATAACTTTGTTTTCCGAAAGTCTCAAATATTTGTTTCTGGCAATACACCCTCTTAAATGAACGTATCTCTTATGGTGATAATATAACACGTTCCCTGTGAGTTCTTTCTGTATATATTTTTTTCCAATGGCATAACGTTGTCGCCTTATAATCTACTGCCCCCTCCCCTGGTAGAAGCACAATGCACACTGATTCGAACTCCACTTTAAACTGTAGGTTCAGTCCCGATTAGCCTATCTGAGCATAAAAGTGGATTTAAAAACAAGCAAACAAAATTTTCTAATGGATACTTCGTGACACCTTTTTTCTTTACGTCATCTGCATCTACAGATTCTGTTGACCTTTTCGGTTGAACCTCTGATGCTTCAAAAGTTTAACCCATTCTCATCGTGATTGATTTGTTCTCTGACGCCCTTAAAAGAAAGATTTCCTTCCAACCCCTTCTTCTTTTCATTCTACGTAAGTTAATCACAAGAAAAATGCATGATTACGTAACTGATAAGCAAAATGTATGAGTGGAACTAGGATTTCTAAATAGAATTAGCCACCCATTATCAATTCAATAATTCTGTTGCTTTTTCCAAACCCACATAACTGTTACATCAAAATTAATATACTTCGGTATTGTAGTGGCTATTGTAATTGCTTCTTATTAGTATTTATTAGTAGAACGCATACAATGTTGTTATTTGGTATACCATGTACATATTTGAAAATGACAGCTATGTAAAATACAAATATAAAAATGTAATGAAATAAAGAAAGAAAAAAATTGGAATTTCAATGTAGACCTAATTAAAAAGTCGAAATAATTTATTGTGTTGCTGGAGAAAGCAACGCTGAGGTTTTTATTTGCTTATCTAGAGATTATTTTAATCGTACGCAGGCCGGGAGTTATATATGTGATTACCCGGAGCTTACAACACCAAGACCCCACCCCAATCCCTTCTACAATTTCAGTTATAACTTTTCGCCAAGCTACATGAGGTAGTTAGTTCTACGTATTTCTACATTTTTCATCACATCCGAAGTACCTAATTTTTTCATTATGTGGTACTTTCCAAAGCAGGTTTTTCCCCAGTGAAGGCCCGGAGTGGCAGCCCTCAAGCTCACCCTAAACCCTGATCTCATTTTGACCATACCCTGCATAATTTTGCGCCTCCTAAGCCCACTAGCTGCTTCTAATCATAGAAGTATTCAATTGGTCACAGTTTTCTTGTTTCAAGATCTCTAGTAATTCCTTTTGCTTTCTAATGACAAAGTTAAATCAGCTTTTTATGGGATGATAATATGTGAACATTTCTAGTATAGATAATATTCATTAGTAAAATATACATGTAATGAACACCAGAATTTATTGCAAAATTCACATATCTCTAAGTATATATGTACTTAGTGAACTGGATTGGGTGGGCAATCGGGTGGGCACAGGAATTTTTGGGTGGGCGCTTGCCCACCCGTGCCCACCCCTGTCGCCGTCCCTGACTGTAGGTCCAGTCCCGATTAGCCTTACTGTGCATAAAGTGGACTTAAAACACCAACCAACTCAAATCTTTCAGTGCATGCCTGTTACATACAATAAGAATGGTCTTACTTTAGTGCCTATAACTCGGCGCTCAATATGACATAATATTACATATTAATGTTACTGTTTTCAGTTGAACGTAAGGGTGCTGAAGAAAATTAAGGGACACGCAAGCACCCCTCGCGCACCCTGGCGCCGCCCCTGGTACCTAGTCATCCCTACATACATACAGCGCAGACAAACACTCACAGCGTGCGTAGAACATCCAAGCGATTTTTTTTTTCGTTTCGATGCATCGAGTCCTCGAAAAAAAAAAAAATAGCATTTCTATCCTGTATGTATGCAACCTTGGTAGCACAGATTCATGTTTGTCAATGGCATATATTTTTCTGTCTGGGAAACACACTGAAAAAGATAGTTCAGTGCGGGAACAGTATCATGCCGGCAGAAATTAATCCTACTGCCCTTCATCAAACACATTTCTCACTATTTATTTGCAAGTTTGTTCTATTTTTTATGCTTTTGCATTAAAAATTGAAGTCATAATTTTGTAACATACTTCCAACTATCTCCTGCCTAGGTAAATTATAGATAAATTGCTAAAAATGTAATCTACGCTATATGCAAGTGACGTTTGTAAAGCATGTACATATTATATGGTACTTAATGTTAAGGATAAAATTTCATGTTCCGTCTTTCAGGAACGTAATGGGAGTTATTTTTAACCTTTTGCAAAACGATCCTGCCTCTAGGGGTTGCAATCACCTATCCCGCCCTGCGGCTTGGCATCTCCATACATTTTTTCCTGTCGGGCGAGCTGACTACCATTCACGATTTCCGCCTCTTTAAATTTTAAATAGAAGAAAATTCCAGAAACCTCGTGTTCAATGTATTTTGCATTATTTGATGTTTAAGTAAATATTTTGATATAAACTATTATTAATTTTAATACAGTATGTAATTTCACTAGTCGTTAACTCGTCGATTTAGTAATCAGACAAAAAAAAAGGACAATGCCATGTTAAGGAAAGTAAAGCGTTCGACTTCGAGCCCTGATGTCCAATTAACATTGCATGGTAACACTGGTCTTATCTCGATTTTACATAGACCTGTCTCATCTCTACAAGTCACGAAAAGTCTGACCTCATTCTCGTCTCGATTGTTAAATTGTGGTCTAGGTTTCGCTACTGCAGACAGAAACAACAGACAGCATTATTACCTACCTCTGAAATGTTGTTCCATCTCAAATCCCGTCATATCAACTAGTGCACTACTTTGAAAATCGCACCCCAACTTCAAAGCGTACTGACGTTTCTGCTAGCCACGCCCAACTGACGCACCGACTCAAACTTCTCGCATAAGGTTTGTCCCTTCGTACTTCCATTCGAAATCAACATTTATGTCCCTTCATAAAATTCGAAATAACTCGGGGTGGGAGAGGCACGTATCGGGAACCGCGCTCAAGAGTAATGACGCGTCGCTCGTAGAACTCAACGGCTCGTGTAAAGAAGTGGAAGAACTTCAAACGCTTCACATATCAGCGAGAAATCCCGATCTGCAACCTAAGATCTTTAACAGAAACGCACCATTTATTTTCATGAGGCGTTACACGCCGAGTACCTCGCTATATTTTTCTCAAACAGTTTCTTTTACTATAACCAATTCACAGGCATTTAGTTCCTATTTTGGCCGACACGGCCAGCGCCATTAATGCGTGTGTAACAAAAGTGATTTGTTTTGCATGCAACAGTTCGTAAACACGCACACAGACACACATGTATAAGCGACGTACGATGACAAATTCTGCATTGAAATGCTGAATATGCAATGCAAAAAGATTCGACTTCTATTTGCCGGTTCCCCTTGAACGCACAAAACTAGTTTTACCGTATTGATCCTCATGATGGAATCTGGCTCCCAGACAGGGTCTTAGACAGATAGAGGTACTACTTTACTATACCGGAGACACCTATCAATGATTTATTTCGCAATTTTTTACATTGATAACGTACTATTCTGCGTTGCAGAACATTTCTTTAGGTGAAATAATGGATTTCTAACGAAAATAATGTCTATTTCTTACATACGATAGCCCCACGAACCGTCACGGGGACGAGGTATGCCTACTAGGTTAGGTTAGGCCTGTTAGGTTAGGTTCCATTAGCACTCCTTTCGTTCAATTTAGCATATACGGACAACATCGGAATTACAAATTCCACGGCATCTTCCACACCCGGCAACAACTTCACGACGCATTCTCGACACATCATGTTGTAGCAGCAGCAATAGCGCGTATTGTGCTCTCGTGCAGAAAGCAAATGGCGGCAGCAGCAATAGCGCGTCGGAAATAGATTTTCGTAGAAAACCACATGCATTCGCATTAAAATGGATCAAAACTACATTCCCGAACATCAACAACGCTACAGAAAATGCTTTGCGTAAGTACTGTCTCCTGTAAATTTGAAGAAATCCGTCTCTGGTATAGTAAAGTGTTACCCAGATAGAAATCCAAAAATCTTCTAGCATTTTAAAACTTCTGTCTAGTCTACATTTCCCAAACAGCAATTGTAAGGCATCAGTTCAGCGTTAGTAGGAGCTGCAAATCACCATTGTTCCGACCACACCAACTGGCATATAATTAGATCTTTTGATCTTAAACTTCCACACCCTTCGAAAATTGGCGCCGTTGTTGCACGTAACACATTTTTTAAAACCTTAAGCGCCAGGTATTCTTGCTGCGATGCATCCGCCATATTGGCTCCAATTGAACATTGTGGATCCAGGCAATAGTTAATAAATAAATTGTGTGAGACGAGACCAAGTCAGACATGCTGGAAATGGAAACGAGACAAAGACTTAAGCAAATTAGAATTAAAATTATAGGAAGAAATCGTCACACAGTGTATCAAGGAGTGTGTGTCATAGGATACATTATGCTTTTTTTTAAAATGTGTTAAAACTTACGTTTTAAGCATGTTTCATAAACATTATAATCAATTTTTATATCTAGACGAGGTAGAAAACATTAACTTACAGTTATTTTTTCAATATCAGTAACTGTGTTACTCTTTACAATGAGTAACTGCAACTGAGATACTTATTTGAACCATGTAACTGTAACTCAGTAAGAAGTAACTTGCCGGAAACTGAAAAAAATCTTAGCTTTTGAATGTTTTCCTCAGTGGACGAATATAATCTGAATTCGAACCATCATGGTTTCATGGTTTGTGGCGTTTACAGAAGCACATTCAACCGTTGTACGAAAGAAGAAATGAAATAGATTACAACAGGGGTGGAGCAGAGTAGCGATCGGGACACTTACCCTCAATCATCACGCAAGAGAGGTAGCCTACTACTGGGTAGACAACAACAAAGAAACGTTAATAACTTCGTCACGGTTGGTGGTAGAGCAACAATGAGCATACCATTGAACTCGTGAGAAAATTTCCTATTCAAGTAAGGTTTCACAAGCTATAGTTTCCATTTAAAGTTTTGAAGCTGAATTCAAGATCGCGGCCGACATCGTCATGTCCTATAAGATTTCCACCCACCCCTATTACAAACCTACAGTGTATTTTTGCGGAACAGTACGCCCGCCATTCTACTTTTATTCGGGTGTCTCCATACTTTTGGACCACCCTGTATATCAGAAAGCATTAATATGCTTTTACTTGGTGATTATTAGCTGTTTGATACAATTTTACTCGGAATATCCAAAATTAGATGTGATACCAAACACAACATCGTTAATTTTATTTTCTGCCTTACAATGGTATTTCTTCATAACTGCTTGAAATTATACGTTCATAATACTGAAGATAATATTTTTTCTTTAAAGTTTTTTTAACGGGCATTCGTTTAAAATGTGTGTGTAACATATTTTGGAATGAAAACTTCATATATGTTCGCATGTTTATGTGAATCATTGTTTAAAAAGAAACTTGACATGACTGATGGTCTAAACTGCCCTTTTTCATCAACACAAGGTTGAATCGCTCCGTTCGACGCTACAAATGTATTTCAAATGTCTAGTTGAGGAGGGAAAATGGAGGAATTTGCAGTTAAGTGTGCTCTAGAGAATTGTTTCTGCATTGTTGGAGTGGGTGATGCACGGCTTTTCAGCGTTTCTGAAGAAACCCATCGGAAAACTCCATCCCCGACTGCAAGGGAGAATATTTTTAAACCCCCAGCTGTCAATGGTGGATTTTTTTCAGCAGTCCCCTTTCACAAAAGCTAAACGGCGAGCTGTGCTTTCTTATGGAGCTCCCGTCAGTTTTAATGTCAGTGTTGCCAACGAACGAGATCTACAATGTCCTAAGAGACGCGAACCAGGAACCTGGGGCAGGGTGTGAAATCATTGAAAACTGGTGGGGGGGGAGAAAGTTGTTAATCTTCAACACCTCCTCCCCCACAAACATATGTGTATTATACGATATGCATATTTGTAATATTATTAAAAGTAAAAATAAATTACTCAATTAAAATATATTATTATTATTGATTACATAATGGAAATTAATTTGTTGCTTTTATACATATCAAATATTGTATAGCAGCTAACTAATTCCTTTACTAACTGGTTAAATATGTTAATAAATTATGAAATAGTTGAAGTGGTTTTATTATGTGTAAGTTTTTTTGTTTAGTTTGTGTTTATGTTAATATAAATCAATTAGATTTCATAGTTGTTATTTTTTCATTCTTGTATTACTTTTATTGTGCGTATTGATGTGGATTTGTTAATGATCTCTTGAGAGAGAAAGCATTCAATACTCACAGTCACAACTACACAAATTTATGTGTGTTTTCGATATTATTCTTAGTAAAGTATATTTGAAATTAAAGGTAATTGCTTAATTTGAAATTAAAGGTAATTGCTTATCTTTTGTTTGTTATAACAAAAACTCTCCCCCTGGAAATGTCTGGTGGGGGGGGATTTTGAGGCCAAGATTGTTGGTGGGGAGAAATCTCCCCCCAGGATTTCGCACCCTGACCTGGGGTGGCAAGAGCATGAGTCGACCACTCAACGCACTTTTCACTCCACGATGACACTTTAGAAATAGAATTCAATTGTAAACATTTCATATCGATCGTTTGTTAATTTATTTTTTCAAATCGCACGTTTCTCTTAGCACTTCTCTTGAAAACCAGCCTGTAAATGTATTTCTAGACTCTGTAGTTTTCTTCCAGTACTATTTCGAAAAGTTCGGAAATGTAGGTCTTGATAATTCGAGTTCCGTATAATCAAAAACAAATTAGTTTTTCACATCTGTAGTTTCTGTTACATTGTTTCCTCTCTCGCCTTATAGTGTCCCGCACCGTGGTCGTGCGGTCTGGCGTCGACGCGCGCAGGCTCTAGTCTCCTGGGGGAAGCGTCACAACTTTTCTCCTGAGATTTCGGCCAGCGTATGGAGCCGGTGGACACCCACCATCTTGAGGAAATTGGGAAGCTACGAATCAGTAGCATAACACGACCATGGAAACCTAAAAAAACGACTGGGGGGTCGTCGTGCTGACCACATGTCACCCCGTAACTGGTTGAATGATCGCCCACCTCTGCTGAGGCATAAGGGAGTGAGACAGTCGGTAGGTAGGCACTCGTCCTCACGCTTCAGGTTATTACAATATTATTATTTATTTAGAGGTAGTCTCCGTCACGTCCACCTCGAATTATCGGGACTCAAGTGTATTGCCTTGTAATGAAAGGATTGTAAATATGCATGAAGGGTATCGAGTATGAAATTTTAGAACGAGCTGGTAACACTGCATGTTTTTTTTTTAATCTAATCCTCAACCCTCAACTTCTGTCCTCCTTCCTTTATGCTTCAACTCGACTGCTAAGATAAAGCAGAAGCAGCAGTGCTTCTGGAGCAAACATAGATAACGGGAGTTCCTTGTCATTGGCTACGAATGGGGAGTGTGTGTGGTTGTTGGGAAGATAGGGAGAAAGAAGGGGAAATATAGAAGTAGTGAGACAAACACAAAGAGAAATAAAGACGCGACACAAAGACAGAGAAAGAAGTAGGAAAACAAGAGGAAAGGGAACAAAGAAATAAAGAAGCGATAAAAGAAAGAGAAACATAGAAAGAAAACTGGTAGAGAAAAGAGAGAAGAAAGAGGAAGGCAAAAGATCGATAGACTGAAAGAATAAAGAACTAATAGACAGCTAATGGGAGGGTAAACAGAAATAAAAATGGCCAAAAAGAGAAGTAAACACGAACAAGAAAGCCAGAAAGATGATACACGGAAAGAAATTGACAAATAAGTGAGAAATAAAAGAAGAAGAAAAAAGAAATTGGCAATTTTTCCTTATTTAAAGAGGGTTTAAGTGACCCCCTTGACCTTTTGTGCTGCTCGTTCGAAAATCTAAACATGGAATACTAACTCGATAATTATCAAATGATTATATATTATTTTTACTATAGTACTATTTGTCACATTTTAAGTAAAGGAACGATGTCAAAGGGTTTATCGTATAATGTCTCAAACAATAATTTCGTTCCGCATTAAAGAAAGGCACGTCCACCCAGCCAAACAGTTAATCTGCAATCTTTCTTTCACACACAGTGTTTCCTCCCTACGAGTGCAGTTTCTTCTTCTTCGTCCTGTAGACAACAGAATGCACTTGAGATTTTCATCGTGCATTTAGAGCGAGTCTTGTGAAGTTGGCAGCTGGCACGCGTTCGTTCTGACCTCAGAACGACCCACATGCTCTATCCCCTCCCCCAACCAGCCAGGAGCAAGCTCCAATTAACGCAGTCACTCTTCTGAACAGCTTGATGGTAATTTCAATTAAGTGGAGAAAAACTCGTCTGACTTTTTGTTGTGTTTTTTCGTACAAGGGAAGTCAAGTTCATACACATAACCGGCAGCAAATGTAGTAGTAGACAAATTATCCATTGCTATTTCTATTCTATTTTCGTTTACACCCTGTGCGTTTCTATAGAAAACAATTCTAATAACGAACACCCGTCTACTCTGTCGGTACTTTTCTTTAAATTCTCGAAGCTTGTATTGCAGAAAATAAAATGAATGGACCTAAAAACAAAGTTTATCAAAATTGAAATCCATTTTATACTCAGGCAGGCTAATCGGAATTAGATTACAATAATCTTTAATTCCCGATTTCTTCATAGCGAAACGTCTAACATTACAAGCGTGTGTGAGAGAAATTTCACGTAGAGAATTTCACCTTGTAATCAGTTCACAAATCACCCACCACACGTCTCATTGTCATCATGTTAAACCATAGAAGCACCCTCTCCCAAAAGGTAACCAACCCTACGGCTCGACCAAACATCCATGCCCAGCCCGGGATTCGAACTCGGGACCCGTTCTAACCACTCCGCCAAGGGGGCCGTCTGGTTTGAATCAAGCGAGGAGATCTCCGGTAGACTCATTGTATAGTGTTGTTCGGATTCTACTTTAAACTGTAGGTCCAGTTCCAATTACATTATATGGGAACAAAGTGGACTCTTTGAGACACTATCTGCAGCAAAAGGACGTCAGAGGATGCATGATTTTTCAACTTTGCAACTGCAAGAGTTCATCCCCCCCCCCCTCGCCCTCGATAGAAGGTAGCATAAACTGAACAAATTACGATCTATGGAACAGAATAGCGTGTTTAAAACCCAATCGGGGAGAAAAATTACGGTTGGCAACACTGCTAGTCGAGTGCATGGTTAATGCAATGGGAAAACAGGAAGAGAACGCACAGTGAAGGTTCGTGACCTTGACATTCACATCCGGCTTTGTGCCTCGTTCGGCGACGAATTTCTGTTCGGTTCGCTTTTTATGGACGCCCAGGTGTGCCTCTATTTGAAGGCTAATCTTCCGTTAGCTCATTGTTATGTGGCCAATGTAAACATTGTTGCCAGGTTGTTCCTGAAGGAAGCGGTTTTCAAGTAGTCGCAACCAATGGGCGACATGCATTAAACATGCCCTTTGGATAACAAGGTGTTCATTGCCTTAATACAATTATGCAAGGAACGTTAAAAATGTTGTCTGGAGGAGCGGTAGGTCTTACTTTTTTTCCGTTGTAACTGTTCGAACTGCTAAACGGATGCCCTTAATCTTTGCAAGCGATCAGTGTTTGTAAAATACCATGAAGCCTGTGCAAAGACCTTCCAAGACTCGATGGTCTTGGCCGTTTTAAAAGTCGCTCGTTTGGAACGTTTGACCAGATGGCAAGTCAGTCGACTAAACGAATTGTCGTATTTGCTTAATATTAATATTCAGAAATGGTTAAATAGAGTTCATAAGATTCTTGTGAAATTAGTTAGTGACCGGGCCTGGAAATAATTAGTGGGGAGGCACAGGGCGACAGGCATATTTAATGGGGAGCAGTCACGTTGGATAAACACCACACAAAAATGCAGACTTGGCTAAAAGTGCATTTATTTACGAAATTGTATTTGCGTACGGGGGGGACAGCAAAAGGGAGGAGGAGTCACTGCTCAGTGCATCGAGTCCCGTTGCCGACGTTATCTGTACTTCTAAACCAGAGGTTCTTCTTTCAAATAGCTCGTCATTTATATTCACGATAATATCAATGGCAAATCCGTCAATCGCGAATTGGTACCACGGGGTGGAGTTTTTCGAAGCATCATAGCATCGAAGCTGGGCATGAACAATAGAGTCTAGTCCCGATTAGCCTTTCTGTACATAAAGTGAACTAAATAAACTCAAGCAAAGAAATAGCTCCGCTTATGTAATCAGAAACAAAGTTTTGGCGCTAATCAAGGGGGATTGGCGCCCCTCCCTCCTGAAGACGTCGCCCCTGATAACTTATCTCCTTGATGTTGAATAATCGAACATTTATGCGTTGAAGAATCCGATATAAGAAGAAAACTCACGGCATGCCAACATTGCAATGTTGCACCAAAATGAATTACAAGCATTGTGTTACAAATACGGTCACATACACAACTAGGACTAGGAGGAGGGAAAGGAAATAACGGCAAGACACACAATGCATACCTATGCGGGATCTTGTTAATTACCGTTACATGAAGTACATGCGTGACATGGAAACTGGCCGTTAATTCTTGCCAAACTTGAGTGACGCTAGAAGCTACTTATGGCAAGCAGCAAGGTTAAAAGAGGTGGAACCAAGTTGCAGACAAAGAAGTACGATGTTTGTGGAGATAAAACTCTCGAAACAGTTAAAGACACTTATATCTAACTTTGCCTTTGTCCATTTTTCAATTGACGTCGAAAGTTTACATGCAGGTGATTCCAAGGGTGATTCGACATTAGAGAACTTGGACATTATCCATTACCAAGCAAGGTAAAATACATAGAGGTGGATCCATCGCATAAGTCATGTGTTCAGGAATCTTGTAGGCTTACCACTTTGTGACGTAAGTTGGTGGAGGTTCGACGCATGAAGTGACAGTTGTTTAGTTAACTGTTCAAAACTAAAAATTACACCACTAGCTCTCTGCCACTAATATCCTTCAGAAAAATTGTCCATCAATATTTTAAATTATTTTCTCTTACATCCTACGAAGTTTTGGGGAATGAGTTTGTACAGAGGGATTCATTCATAGGTATTATCACGCAAATTGCCCACCACCATGATTATTCTCTTTTTTTTACGCGATGAGAGCTTCAAGAATTGAAAAAAAAAAACGCCAAAGAAGATGCTGACAACCTCTACACCAGTACACGTACTAGGGACGTTCAATATATAAGTTTCCCTGTGCTATAAAACATTGTATAAAGCAATGACATTGAAAAGAAGCACATGGTTGACAAGCGCCATCCTTCGTCTACAAGGAACAACAATCGATTCATTATCAGACATGAAGGCGCTCAAGGGCGAAAAGCAAATGCTTGTTTGGAAAACGCGGGCTCGGGTCATAAGGAGTTCAGAAGCATGGATGCTAAGGGCGTTCTGCTTATGGACTTTTTGAAACAAGCAAGAACAATTAATGCTGACCGTTATTGTCAAACATTGGATAAACTGAAAAACGCAATTCGACATAAGCGACCAGGTCTCCTGTCAGCTGGTGTCATTCTTCTTGACGATAACGCTCGACCCCACTCAGCAGTGCAAACACAACACAAAATTGAAGAATTGGGGTGGGAACGGCTGCCCCACCCTCCATACAGCCCCGATTTAGCACCGAGTGATTTCCATCTTTTTCCGGTATTAAAGTCTGAATTGCAAGGTTACCGTTTCAAAACAGATGAAGAAGTGAAGCGGAATGTGAGAATAGTGCTCAATAGCCAGAGCCCTGATTTTCTTGCAAAGGGTATGGACAAATTGCTGCAACGGTGGGACAAATGCCCGAATCTCTATGGGGATTATGTGGAGAAGTGAGGAAGGATCCTCCTACACATGTATGTATAGTTTTCTAATGTATCTTAAAAATATTTTTTTTTACAGCATATGGAAACTTATATGTTGAACGACCCACGTACACACACATTCCTTTAAAACACTTAGGATGCACGAGAAATATTGATGAAATTGATGAAAATAGTCATGGACAATTTGCCGAGCAACAGGTCAAGAATTAAAATAACAGGAATAATCAGAGGACAACCTGTGCTTCAGCGCAAGTATAATTTTATTCCCTAAAAACACACAGAATGAAGGGAAGAACAAGAATGAAAATGGCAATGAGCAATCTAACTTTGGGGTTGACTGTACAATTACTTACGTTGTTTGTTGTTTTTGGTTCAATTCTTAAACCTCTCATTGGATAAACATTGTAATGATATTGAACTTTACTTGGTAAAACTTATGTATGTGACGTCACAGCGGTTCTTGCTGAATATTTCGGATTGTCCCAGTTGCATAAAGTCTACATTTCTTTGCAAGGAAGCAATAAAATCGTCTGGTGATCAGACATTTTGCCAGTCTGACAGTGGATGTCTGTGACTGTCGCAATACGAGAAAGTTAAATATTATATGATTCACAAGAAGATAGAAAAAATATAGAAGTACAGATTAATGTAGCAGAATACAAATAAACTAAACAGTACGCTACTTACGGCTGACAGATGAACCATTGAAACTACCCGATCCGAGATATCAATGAAACTAAACAACAGGACAAACGAAGTACCAGTGGCTCTGAGACTTCCCGTTGAACTGTCTAAAACCAGTTATTTTACCTCAAAAAACTCCCGCCAAGTGGCACGCGAGAGTTCTTCTGCTTCCAGCGTTCCCTGTGATTGTTTTTGCTCTCCTTTTCGCTTCGGTGGATTTGCATAACTAGACGCAGGGGCAACCTTGCCGGCTGCTTTGATGTCCCTCGGTTGGCCTTCCGGATTAAATGATTATGTAAATGCGACCCAAAATTTATGCATTTTCTTGGTACGTGCGCGATTTTAGTTAGCACTCGAATCATAGGAAGGTCGTTCAGTCTTACATCAAAGAGTATTTACTCGTCTGTAGTGCACAGTGTTACGTCAGCTAAGCTTACCCACTTTGAAGATTTACACAAAACGAAAGACAATAGTCGTTATTAGCGCTACAAGCCACAATGTTTCTAAATCAGAGTTGCCCAAACCCAATAAAGACAGGCGAACATTCGTTCAGTACAGTCAAGAGTTAAGATAGCCATTTTGTCCACGACTATTTTTTGTTCCTACATATTTTTTTAGGAAATTGAAATGCTGATAATGAAAGCAATATTTAAGGGTTGGTATCTAGACGGGACGAGACACGGCTATATTTCGGGCACAAGTTGTAAATATCTGTTTCGATCCCGATCTCGTCTCGAAAGATATAGTATAAACAACATACAGAAAGTGTCACTGCAGAAACTTTCACAGCGTATAGAGCATTAAGATAATCAATTTTTGTTACTAACATTTTCCAGTCTTACGCCTCATTTCGACTCTACGAACCCTCGAAAAACGAAATTTTAACCTGAATTTACGCAACCATATAGTACATATTCACAACAATCGCCACTAATGGAATAACTTTGTAATTACTATAACCAAAATATTATTTATAAGAATCAGGTAGATATCCTGGTCTTATGTCTGAAGACGTCGCATATTAAAATAGTGTTTGGTCCAGATAAATTTTCAAAATATCATTCCATTGTCTGGAACGAGTTCGAGAGTATCGGATAGCAATTCTCATCTAGTATCGATTCTACAGATGCCTAGTTCTTCCTTGGTCACGTCTCGATTTTTAAAGCCCATCTCAGTTTAGATCCCCCATCCGTCCATGTTATACACAAATATTAAATTACCGATCTTCTTGAAGTAGAGTTAGAGTATAGTGGTGTAAATTTCTCGAAAGCTCCAATCTCTCTCTACCGTAAGGACAGTACCGAGAACGCCGTTCAAATCGTGATGAGAACTAGTCTCGTTAAGTTTTAAGTTAAAATTAATTTCCTAATAGACTCATTTAGACTCTCAAGAGCTCTCTGTTTGTGTAATGAGCAAAAATGTATGCTTTTACTTTTAATAAATATATTTTTACATTTTTGTATATGCTATTTGATACTCTCGACTCGAGTTCAAGACTCCAACTCCGAGACAGATTTCCTCATCCAGGAGACTTACTCGGTACCCACCTCGACTGGAAGTAGAAAAGAGGAAAATTCCACACAGAGTTATTACTCAAGGTGCTTATTAGGAAAGCAGATATTTTGCAACGGGTAAGCCCCACAGTCATCACGAAACTATTCCATTCCCCATCAGGGACAGTTTCACTTACTGCTTACGTTCGAGGAAGAAAACCTTTATCCAAACTAACGATTTAGTTCTGTTTCCGGCTTTCACCTTAACTAATTTTCTGAATCTATTAAAAAGCACGGAGTTAGATTTCCTTCTGGAACTTCCGATTTCTGTCGTTGTCCCTACACAAGTTGCTCTGGGGCCCACTTTGTCCTCTCGTAAATAGGTACGTACCTGGGGCGTAAAAGCGGCCGAAGCATGGTGCTAATCACACCACTTCTACGATGATAAAAGATCGGGAGTTTGTGCCCCGCATCTACGGTTTTTTGTGCCTTCATAGCTAATAAAAGCATCTGACGCAATTTGTAACCAGAAAACCAGAAGAATGTAACTCCAAAAGTTTGGTTTAAGTGAGGTGTGACAATTTCGCACTAAGCATGCATTTATTTAAATATCTTCGGAATGTGCTCTGCTACTAAAGAAAATCCACGCATAATTTGAGAGTATGAATTTCTGCCCATGTTGCAAGTGGAAGCGGTTTTCTAAAGTTGATTATTAAGCTAGATACCGTGTTTGATAAATATGATTAATAAGTGTTTACAGAATCCCATGTATTCCTTATGGAGAGACAACTTCAAATTCAAGTTACGGCTAAACAAATGATTCGACTCTTTCTAGCGCAAATATCATCTTCAATGGATCCTCTACCCGATCATATATATATTTTCCGCCATCGGAAGTATGATATCCCCAAGGAAACGAATAAAATAATTCTCTCATAAGCATAATGCATTTCTTCTTGCCTCCTACGGCCATTCTGGCAGTGTTGCCAAACCTAATGCGCATAAAAGAGCTAAATTTCACCTTAAATTGAGCAAGAGTTGACTTTCAAGGAGCTAGATTTACGAAGGCTGGATAAAGTGCCTCCCATGGTAATTTTAGTTGCTAAGGTGGTGGTGGGGGCACTGCTATTACCGGTAACTTTAAAGTGATGACAATCTATTCTTAGTTTTCACCGTCTAGATCTGACTGCATCACCCATCTCAATAAGCCACCGATGGTTGTATGAATCGAAAATAATGGATTACTAGATAACAATATTGTCATCTTCACCTCAGCCAAGACGCTATATAAAAATAGCTGGGAGGTAATCGGGGGTGGGACGACGCAGCCAATATATAATAATATCACATGATGTGCAAAATGTAAACACACGGCAAAAGTTGGTCTATGTGGGCCGGGGCTAGTGATGGCGTCATAGTGGGGCAGGGGGCGGGTGCCACAGTTCACAGCCAAACGAGTGCAGGATAGAGCCAGATCTGGCCCCAAATGAGCTAAGTTGGCAACAGTGCTCCCCAGCTGCCTCAGAGAGAAGGACCTAGGGAAAATTGCCCCTCTCCCCCTTAAATAAACTGCTCTGAAGAGCTCTATGTGGAGTCAGACTTCTAACAATAAGCAGTAAGGTGGTCAGTCCTAAGAATACATTTGTACACCTTTGTAAATTTGATAAACTGGAGTAACGTCCCTCTGGTTCTCACACGATCTAATGTACCTGTAATATTATACATTTGTTGCAATCATTACTAAAAAAAAATGTTTGTACGTTTACTTTATGCACAGAAAGGCTAATCGGGACTAGGTCTACAACTTAACGTGAGATCCGAACCATCACATGCCTCCCCTGGGTATCAAACCCGGGGCCCCTTGATTACAATGTGACGACGTTACCACTTCGCTATCGGGGAGGTCCCACTAAAAAAAATGCAATTTCAAATTTTCATAATTTCATAAGCACAGGCGAAACTTCCAAGAAAATAACTACGACGAGGATAGGGCAAAATTTTAAACATTTAAAGTAAGGCAAATGCTTATGGTTTTACAGAATCGACATATTTTACTTCTGAATTACCAATTATTAGAAATTCAGCGCCCTTTGAATATCACATCCAGCTGTAAAGCTAAACAATCATTAAACTACGTCTGACAAATTTCGCAATTATGTTTACAACTTACACTTCCTTTAAAACTATGCCAAGTGCATACTTTTATCTAGAAAGAAATCCATTAAAATTCCGTTCGGAAAGACAACGAACTGGCAAACATGTCGTTCCAAACACCTTTCACTTTTGTTTCGACACGTTTCTGGCGATATTTAACACGCACGTATGCCAACACTGCATCTGCTTTTGGTGAAAGCTGATTTACTACGAGACCCCAACGACGTGAACTTCCAGTACATGCAAACAAAACAGCATCGGCTCTTTTACGTAACCGATCGTCCTTGAAATACATTGTTCAAGTTCCTTTCAGTGACGTAAGCGGATAATTGTGCACTTGTAATCGAGAACGTAGATTACTCTTTGCATTGCCTATCGATAGCCTCGAGTTCTCTTGTAAATACATCAGGTCCCATATCAGATAACTACTGCGTAGTTTGCATCTTAAATGTCAAAGCTTTCTTATTTATCTTGCACTTACTCGGTATGAATTAGCACATAGAGAATGCACTTTAGCCAGGTGCATAAAAGTTACTTCATATTTAACAAGTCAGCAACATATTCGCCAACTTTAAGGGGGCAAGGAACTTTCTGCCCCTCCAAATTTCCTCAAGGAGTAAATACATTATACGTAAAAAAGATATACTGTTCACAATCTGCTCCCCCTCTCCCCAATATTTATGTGAAGATGACGCCTCTGTTCAGCCATATTATGATATAGAAGAGTCGGAAAGGTACCCTGACTCAAAACTGGATGTTTTTGTTGATCTAGCGTCTCGAAAAACCTATATTCTGGACCTTGATTAGAGTTTTCTTCACCAGTTCAATCAAAATATAGTTTACGCTTATTTTTACGAATCCTTCATTTTTAAAAATGACCGAAAGACTACTTGAAATAAAATTTGGATATCTTTCTTTTATTTATTGACTTCCAAAAGCTCGATTCTGACTTAAAAACTAAATTTTTAGGACTTCGTTCATACATCCACCATTTTTCTATTATATATTTTATAAAATGGAGGATAAACTATTCCTAACCAAAATTTGACGTCTTCTTAAAATAATTATCGTCCATACATACATCTTGACTAATTTCGAGTTTTTAAACCAGTTGGGTCAAAATACAAGTTGTTGCGAATCCAGTACCTCGATTGAAAATTGGATGTCTTTTTCAAATCCTTTGACCCTGACAACTTAGATTTACAGTCTAAATTCAGCTTTCAGAATAATTAAGTAAAATTCGCCTTTTTGATATACGCGCCTAAAAAGCAATTCCCGGAATTCTGGGTCGCAAGACACCCTGCGATAATGTCATGAAAAAATAAAACTTCAATAAAATAAAATATTGTATTGATATGCATGTGTGCATCAAAAACAGTACCTATGCACTATACAGCACACCACAGCACGTGTTTCATGAGTCCGAGGACAAATTAAATCTGGATTAAATTATACGTAATGCGCTATGAAGCCAAAAGTTCCAGGTTCGAACTCTTGTCTTGTCAGACTATTGATTTCGTTATTGATTCAATTTATCTAACTTCGCTTTTTGTACTACTTCTGGCTAATCGCGACGATGAGGATGAGTGATCATATCATGAAGGGACACTCACAAAGAACAACACCCATGCTCAGCTCAGGGTTCGAACCCGGGATACCTATGCTAACCACTCCACTACGGGGTTGGGTCAAGGGAGGTTTGAAATATCTTATCCACAACAGAGGGAATTTCAAAGTCGGGAAATAATTTTGAGGCAACGATAAGCACCGGCGTTAACAGTTCCTTTCGAAATTTTGAGAAAATCAAAATTTTGAAATGAAAGCAATAAAAAAACTTGAGAAAAACCAAGGTGGTAAATTCAAACTCCCTTAAAATGTCCTATTACGGTTTTTGTCTTTGAGCAACTTTTAAAGTGAAGGTTAAAAAATGGTAATTGCATATCCCATCTCCATCTACAAAGGAACTTGTGATATCAACTGCTACAATTCCAACCCCCTCCGAAAAAAAATCTTGCGTAAGCTAGTGACGATAAGGGAATTTTTGGTTTGAACCAGGATCAACGCTGGAAATATGATGAACAGATGTAAAAGTGGATGAAAAATCTGGCCCGATTGTCCAAAGGAAGGGTTCACTAAGTATTTATTGTCTCCCCGTTGTGTAAAGCTTTCAGTAAGTATTTGAAAATGAGTTCCCGACTTGCATTAATTCAACACGTAGAAATTTGAGAAATGTGCATTATTTTAAGGCATTCCATTTCATTACCCCAAGTTGAAAAGCTGCCCACGTTGCTTATCAATGATGGAGCTATACAGTACAATAAGTTACTAGCTGAGAATGTGTAAAAGAAATGACTATTTACCTTTTCCGCTCTTGCTGAGCACTATCATCCGACTGTGTCGCAGGGAGTTCCTTGTGGGAGCGTGTCGACCGGCGATGGGCGTGTTGGCAATGTTTTGTGGGACTGTGGTACTCAGACAATTAGCCTGCGAAGGACTTCGGTCCATGGCGGGTCTTCTGCTCCCCGACGGCGACGGCCCCTGGTGGGAGGGCCCCTGGAGGTCCCCCGTGGACGCCGTCGTGCTTCCTCTGAGATTGTCGTACAGGCTGACGGGCCTCGATCGCTCGCCACCGTTGCTGGTCGACGCAACCGCGGCACGGACGCAACCTGTCGGCTGCTTGGCTCTGGGTAACGTGTGGCTCATCATAATTAGTGTTCTAGTGACCCAAGGACACTTATACAATAGGCACGTAACGATAACACAGGAAGTGGTCGTAAAAATATGCGGTTTCGAAACCGGACAGTCGATAACTAAAGAATGCCGTCGCACTTTTTCACTCAGAAATCTTCACAGAGTTCACTGTCCACACAAACACACGCTCGTACACGATACGATGCACTACACACGTCGGTCGGACCGGAAGTGGACAATGCTTGACGTCATCTACTTCCGGGGAGCTTCACTACCTGCACAGGTGATGTCAGGGAATCGGCATGTCCATCTTCACGCGCCATCCGACGATGGTCGTTCTGTCGAGAGAAGAAAACAAGGAATTGCCCGCACGCGTACATGCACCGAGGGTTTCCAACCACGTGAAACTGAGCGCGGACCCAGCTTGTACTTGTCTGGTCACTGCCTACGCAGTCACGGACCTTGCTCTTGTGAGATGGAGCGTAGGCTGCGAAGCCTTTTGCAATGGGCCTTCCCTCTTTCTCTCCGCCACACACAATGAGTTCGTCACTCCGAAACGGCGCTAGCAGTCTTCACAGTTCCTTATGGGCTTACTAAATCTTCCCGAGATAACGCTTGCCATAGCGCCTAGGGAGCCGTTGAAACACCGCACTTAGTTTTTTTTTTTCCTCCAAGACTTTTATGAAGGCGGAAACTGTCCTCTCGAACGTTTTAAAAATAAACCTTCTGGAGCTCCCCCTTCGCTCAAAAGTTTTACCCAAGAAGCACAGACATTGGAAGATCCCAGCAGCTGAGGCAGGTTGCTAGAAAAGGAAACAAGCTCGCAGCAAATTGTATTCGCAGGGTAGGCAGCTGCTTCGGATAAAACAAGCAAAAAAAGGAAGGAAATCCTTCGACAGTAGGCTACCTTGTCATGTGTACGCGAAGCACGTGCTCCCAGCTTTTTTTTCCTTCTCGGAAAGGACGGATTCGCTTCCCCAGTCGCCACTGGCGAAGATTTCAATGTCCTCTGCTTGGTTTCTTAACCTCGAAGGATTTTGATTTTTTACGCTACAGCAATCAATGTCACCTTCGCGGGATGTAGGCTCCGTCCTGCATGGTCGTTCACACACGTTTCCGAACAGGTTCGTACGTACACCGAGACTGGTCAGGTGTAAAACCTACAAATGCAGCTGGCCCACAGATAACAGGGCGGTCGACACGCAGCTGTAGAAAGCTTTGCTCAGCACCGAACGCTGTTAAGGAGACTGTTGAAAAGATTACGACGGAGAATCAAAGCCAATTCTGTTCGTCCTAGATACTGTCCGAATTCTCTTCTCGAAAGGAGTACATCACTGTTACGCGTTTACTTTCACTTGGTAAGGCGTATCCAATGTTGCCAATGCGTCGACATGCAAACCCCGAGACCTAGAGTGTGGATTGGTTAGCTCGGGATTTCGTCGCCAAAGGTTTACGTTCGAATCTCGACCGCGTACATGTTTTTTTAGCACATTCCTGCCTTTTGATGCATGACGTCACAAAACAGCAAGTTTAAAGCGTGGGAATACTATGACAAGAAAAGCCTATCATACTCATCAAAACGTATAAATAGGGGTCTCCCCGATGGCGCAGCCTTGTAATCAAGGGGTCCCAGGTTTGATACCCGGTGGAGGCACATAGTGGCTCGGATCCCACTTTAAACTGTAGGTCCAGTCCAAATTAGCCTTACTGTGCATAAAGTGGACTTAAAAAACAACAACTCAACTCAACAAAACGTATAAATAGACCACGGCTAATGTGCATAGCGCAAATTTGTCTGGTTCTTATGGTAATCCTACACGCTTGAAATCACACATGTCTGTCATGGGCATTCCTTTATAAGTGTTATTTCATCTGTTTCTTTCCTCTAATCATTACGTATCCTCATCGTCGCGATTAACCTAGTGATGAGGGGAAAGTTTGTTTTGCTAATTGAACGTTCAATTTGAAGTGTAATCCGAACATCGATGTGCCTGCATCGAGGATCGAACCTGGAACCCACCCCTTCATTACCATTACACTATCGGGGAGGGTCATGAATGAGGTGGAAAATCCCGAAGAACAGCGAAAAAGGTATTTAGTTTAGAAGCGACAATTTTAACAATATCGCCCCCTCCCCTCTCACACTTCCCACACGCAGACACAAACATGCAGAAACATAATTTCCTTTCTCCCAGTTTGTCTCACTTTCTGTTTTTATCTTCCCGTTTCGTCTGCTTCTGTCACTTTCAAGTTCATTCTTCTTTTTATCTCTTCTACTTTTCGTAGTTCTTCTCTCTTTCTCTCTCTATCTTCTTTTCTTTCTTCTCTCTGTCATTCCCACTTTCCTCTTCTCTCGCTCGCTTCCATAGGCCTGTTTCTCTCGTTTTCCTATATCCTTTCCTGCTTCATTGTTATGCCTCTTGCTGTTATTCCCTACCACACTCCTTCCATCGAAGTTTTCCGTTTATTACTTTCTTTCGGATTAATGCTTTCGCGATTGTTCAGTTAATGTTATTCTGTACTCCTTCAGCCCATTATTTTACAAGATTTTGTTTCGCCATGTTATCACTGTATGTTTAGTCTTCTCATACTTATCCTGGTTTTTCATCATCTAGATTTATTTTACTTGGTACTTATTCCTAACATTACAATCCTCCTGTAATTATGTTAATAAAGAGCCCAAAGAGGGGGTCCGGATCCCTCGGAAAGACTTACCAAGTCCAGAACTAAATAAGCATAATACTTGTTTACTGCTGTGTAACATGAAGTTGATTTATTTCCTCAGAACTTACACAAACATAACATTGTGATTATACAGCCTTGCGTCGTGTGTACCTGGGGGAAACCCTGGGGGGTCAAGGCTGTCAGGGGCGTGATGCTGATCACATCTCCCCCACTCACGACCGGATCAAGAAAGTGTGGGGCGTTACCCCCACACCCCCTATACGCCTTCATGGCGTGGTGCTAAGCACAGGGGAGCACTTTACCTTTTTACCTTTACAGCCTTGCGTTGACAGTGCCTGCGAAACTTTATGCGTATCAGTACTACACATAATGATCAGGGACTTTCTTTTTCATCAGCTGGTCATAACGATCTTTTTGGTATTCAGTAAATAATACATTTAAAAATATTTATGACATTAATTTCTTTGGTAGGACGGCTGTTTTTAACTAGACATAAGCTAGGCAATAAATACATGATGATGTCTCTATTCTTACAGCATCCTTTTATATTTTCATGTAATAATAATAATTATTATTAACTGACCGTTATTATTATTGTTCTTATTACTACATGTGAGACACTTGGTCCGGACTTATCCCCAAATTTAGTTCTAGATACGTGCTTGAAGGAGACGAAACTATTCTTCATTTTTTAAATTGACGTCGCTTTTCCCAATCATTAAGGTTAATCACGACCATGCGAGGTGGTAAAGATGATCAGAACAAATTCAAACCCACGTCTTGGCCAGGACTCGAATCCAGAACCTTCCGTGGACAAATCGTGAGTCGAACACTCATCGTACGGACTTAAAGCAACCTATGTGTAAGTTTATAAATTTCAATGAAAAGTTATCACGAAGGTAAGACAACTCCGGCACACCCCATCCCAGCTAATTCCCATTTGGTGAACACGAACTATCCCATATACAACAACAGTGTGATAACAGTCACGATTCGTTCCCTTCCTTTAAGGAGTACTTCATATGTCGGGTTGACAAGAGAGTGGGAGTAATAATTCCAGCCGCTTCCAGTTCTGGAATCTTGCCACGTTCGGTCGCAGCCAGCGGAGCCTTCTTCTTCTTCTTTTCTTCCCCGAAAGCTGAACTCTAGTTCCAACCTTGGTAATCGGAATACCAGAACAGATTCCCTAAGAAACCACCGTTGTAATAAAAAGGAAGAGTTACCAGACAGTCTTTGTAATGGAAATCTATTTTCTTCTTCTTCATTGCTGAAGAGGGCTAATTTAGGAAGTAACGCACACGAAAGCCTGGAAGAGAAGCTATGAGTATAGATCCACCAAGCTTTCTGAAACCTCGGAAAATATGCGAACTAACCGGCCTCCCCCACCTCCTTCTTTCACCCCCGGTGTTTGCTCTGGCGCTGGTCAGGCAAGGACCTTCCCACTTCCGCTGACACAGTGTTGCTAATTTTACTCTCTTCAAGAATTCGAGGAGTGTTGTTGATGTGCGTAGACGTGTTTTTGAGTAGGCTAAGTGTAAAGTGTCGAAAGTTGTACACAGCAGTGAGCGAAATTTGCTACTACGAATCATCGAGAAGGGTGGAATTATCCTCGCGATCAACCCCTAAAGAGAGCAGTATATCTAACGGGCGCTACGACGCCAAGGGTCCCGGGTTCGAATCCCGGTCGGGCTTGGTTGTTTGTGAATGTCCTTTCATCAATTTCATCATTTCATCACTCATCCCCATCTTCGCAAATTAGCCAAGAGGTACAAAACGTGAAGTAAAATAAACTAAATCAAATCAAATCAAAATATCTAACGGGACGGTTGGAGTCATTGCTTAAAAAACTGAAAAGAGAAAAAAAAGATTTACAAACCCCTGACCAGAAATTGTCCATGAAATGTATCTAGTGAAAAGAGAAGTTCCTACAATATTGAAACTTTTAGCTATTGCTCAGGAAGAAATTAATTATCGGGGGGGGGGGGCGAGAAACATTACGGAAAATTATGAAACAAATCGGCTTTAAATTTAAAAAATGTAGAAACTCTCGCTTAGCTCTGGTTGAACGAAGCAACATTGTGGTTTGGAGAGCAAGATATCTTCTTGCGATCAACAGATTCCGCAACGAAGGGAGGCCTGTTGTTTACATTGATGAAACTTGGATTCATGCTTTTTCTTTTTTTTTTACATATTTTTTTTTATAGTTTACATAATTTACATAATTACATAATTTAGAATATTAATCTTATGTGTTTAAATTGTTGATATCCTTCTGCGAGACAGCAGGCGTTTTTAACTTTAGTGTCCCCCTCCCTCCTCTCTCTTATGCTATATTATTTGAATTACCACGTCTAGCTGCATATTTGTTTACTTGCAAACCTTTCACGGCACACGCCCACTTCTAGATTTGGCAACACAGGGGGAAAACACGTGTTTCTGCCATCCCTTCCCTTGCCCCAGAGTTCCCGAGCTCCCCTCCTAAACATTCGACACTAGCGCCACTTGTTTCTGGCCAGGGTTTCAAATAAGTTGGTGGATCTATACATCTCGAGTAGAGAATGGAATTGGTAGTAGATACGTTCGTTTGGGCCAGTGCCGCAACCACAGGGGGGGGGGGCAGGGGGCATTGCCCCCCAACCTTGGTCGGAAATGAGTTCTAGGGGGGCAAACATTGACGGCCAAGTGTACCTGCAGGGGGAAATTACCGCCTAGAACTTCAAATTTTATGCAAATGAGAATACTTTTGTAAAATTTTCTTGCTCACTTCGCTCGCATTGCCTGCTTTGCTTGGTCTTATCAAGTTCAGGGAACGACGGGAGACTGTCCTGAGCGCCGAACGATCTAAATGAAAAAAAGTTGTAAAATTGATTGATTGACTTGTATCTTTTTAAGTCTACTTTATGCACAGAAAGGCTAATTCAGACTGGGCCTATACTTAAAGTGGGTTCCAAACCACTATGTGCCTCCACCGGGTATTGATCACAATGCGACGAAGTTACCACTATACCATCGGGGAGAGACAAAACTTGTAAATGATATAATGCCATGGCGTTCCGTAAAATTATTTGCGCCCTATTCAATTAATATTGATTTCAGCCTGCAAAAAATTGGATCCAAAAATTTTCTTCCTCGCTTCGCTCGCATTTCATCTTTGTTCGTTGTAATGCATACCCCCATTTTTGCGTAATTTACGAGGATAATAACATCTTTGACATTACCACTACTAATAGTAATAATAATAATATTGGTCCTGGGTTCAAATCCCGGCTTGAGCATGGATGTTTGTGAGTATCCATTCATCATTTTCATCATGCCAACACTCATCCCCATCTTCGCAAATTACCCAAAAGTGGCACAAGAAGCGAAGTAAAATAAAGCAAATGAATAATGAATAATAATAATGTTATAACAACATTATTATTAACTTCATTTATATTAACATTATTATTATTATTATTATTGGTACTTTTATCCTGGTACTTGCCCCCCAGACACAAATTCGTGGTTTCGCCTCTGGTTTGGGCGATATTTCGTCTAGACGATATATCACGATATTGAAAAAATATCGACCAGGCTATATCAACTAGACGATATATCCTCACGATATTTTGACGATATATATTGTGACAGTCAGATTTACCGTCATTATTATTATTATCATTATTATTCATGTATGTAGCGGTAAAAAGACGTGTCGATTCAAAGTGTTGAGTGTTTTAATTTGTAAGATTACATACTTGATTTTTTGCCAAGCCGACGGGAGGAACGAGACGTTCGCTTGTGTTAAGGGTGAGCACCTGAAGGGTCACGCTATGCGTGTAAAGCTTAGGAAATTCGACCGTAATGACAAACATTTAAATATCTCGGTTTCCAACGGTCAGATTCGTGTGAAACTTATACCAGCGCAGCGGCATATGTGCAAGGACAGATGTGTGGAGTTTCGTCACGATCAAGCGACAATTACGGACGCCAGATCAAATCGGTTCTAATTGATCAGTTTGTGGACAGCGATTGCAATTGAGCTATGGGCGACAGCCAGGCGGAAACTTAATCCGTCTGAGTAAACTTCGGACACGGCCCGTCCTAGTTTGGAGACAATAGAGCGTGGTGGAATAACCTCTCCTGAAGCGTCGCTCCAACGTGCGCCTAGCGTCTCTTTTCAAAATCTAAATAAAACGAAGGACATGGTTTTTCGACACACAGTCTTACCGCGATCCTTGTAGTGAGAGCAGCTCCGTGCTAACTCTCCATATACAGTTTTGCCGCGATTCTTGGAACGAGAGCACCTTCGCGCTACCTTTCGTGTACAGTGGACTTTGTTGTGTTGTGCGAACACCAGTGTGTGTGATAGGCAGTAAGTCTACACGAGTGCGCCTACCTCAACCGCTGGGGGAAGTTGAAGCGAAACAGTGTTCCCGTGATTACCTTACGCCATCTATAATTTTTGAGAAACAAGGAACACCGGAAACAATGGCGGGCTAGAGGGAAAAAGGAGATGAGGGCGTTACGTCGATTCGCCCGACGTCAGAAGAAACTACGCTGATGATGCCTATCCGCCGCCATGGAGAGAGAGAAAGTCGAACGCCGCCCTATTGATACGCCGACGACGCCTACCATCCGCCACGTTGACGCCCCGACGACGCCTACCATCCGCCACGTTGACGCCCCGACGACGCCTACCAGCCGCGACAGAGAGACGTAGAGAGAGATGTTGACGCCCCGACGACGCCGACGACGCCTACCAGCCGCGACAGAGAGACGTAGAAAGAGATGTTGACGCCCCGACGACGCCGACGACGCCTACAACGACCGCTCAGATGCGACGTCCGAACCGCGCCATACCACGGAGATCCACCGATCCCGAGAGGAAGAGGAGCCGGGGAACTAGGTGTTTGAATCTTTTTCGCATCTTCATCGTCGCGACCAAGGAAACCTTCCGTGTGAATAATATGTGTTTTTCAATCGCCCATAACGACGCCAGGATGCACCTCGGAAGCTGAGAGTTGGTAATGTATTCATCTGTGTGATTGTCAGCACGTTACGGCCCGATTGATTTAGAGAACGCCCTTGAAATTCGTCGACATTTTGAAAACGCCCACTCAACTCGAAATTTTATATCAAACTCCCGTCGCGCTTGTCATTTGTAATTTATTCGTCTCAGGTCAATTTTTTCTTATTCCTTGTGATATTTTTTTTATGATCTTAAATTCATTGTTGTTTGTGCTCCTTTGTATTTGTTTAAAGTGCGTACTATTAGAGTAAAGCGCCGCCCGCTTAATTGCATAATCTACTTGAGGTTTGTTCATTTTTATGTGTCAATGCTAGCTATGTCAGGCCGCATGTGTGATCATTTAGTAAAAGTATTTGCCTGGTAATGTGAATTGCTCGTCGCGGCGAAGTGTTTAAGTCCCGCCTGCTAGAGAGTATATGTTTGCGTCACTCAACGGAGGTTATTTGTTATGTTTGAACCACGTGAGGTCTTGTAAAAGGAAAACGTCCGCCCACGTGAATGTAATTGCCGTTGAGATGCCTTTGTTTATACTGGTCAAGTAATGTATTGTCACCGCGCCGACTAGTTTCTTTTTAAAAACAAAAGGTGAACTTAAGTAAGGGCTGGCTAGGATTTAAGTAGCACTGGAGCAAAATCACAAATGACCTGATTAGACAAAAAGTAAGATAAAATTAATTGAGAATGCAATAATTAGGGCTTGTCGCCATAAAACCTGTACATGTCATGTATAATTTCTTGTGTCGATGACCCCATGAGGATTGAATCTGAGAGAGAATGTGAGAGTGCAAGTGTGGGGACCTGTAATGATTCCATTTTTGTTGGTTATGAATAGAATATACTTTTTATTTTCATGTTAATTTTGGGCTATATCATTTTCGTATGCATGTCGCTACCCGTGATTTTCAGGTAGGCAGCTAGCCGCTTCCCGGCTACAGGTAAAGAGGTGGTAATCTGAAAGTACATATGTCTTTGTGTTTATTCGATATGGCTTATCACTATGCACTGTCGGTCACCGGTTCCTACACACGAACTTAACCTGGACCGTAACGCTATTTCGCTTGTCCGAGGGAGATTTTGCCGCCTCTATCTAGGTAGTGGTTGCATTTGTTTTCCCGGGCAAGGGAGGGCGTAGCATACATTTTTGGCGCCGCGAACAGGGGACCGGTTTTTTTTAAAATCGAAAGCATCATCAGTGCAGGTGCATACATTTTTGGCGCCGCGAACTCAGGGACCGGTATATTTTAAATCGAAAGCACCCTCAGTGCATGTGCATATGTCGTTTTTGTAAGGGCTACGTCAGGCGTATTTTGGTGTCATGTAACTGTGTTTCATTGTGAGATTTTATTGTGTTATTTTTGACGTGAGGTGGTAATTGAGATATTAGGCGTTTATTTTGTTAAGGTAGTAGGGCAGCTACTTAAGGCGTTAGGCATTTTAAAATTTTTGTTTGGCATATGGCATTAGGCGTTAAGTTGAGTTCTGGCAAAAGGGGAATCGACCGCCCTTATCTTTTTTCGTTTGTGAATTGTTTAAATACATATATTGGTATATATTGTGAGCGCTCACGTTTACGCTTGTCAGCGAGCATTGAGAATCGACCGAGGGTTGAATATTTGATTTCATGAAATTGCGCAACCGCCGCATCGAGAACTTAAACATGAGTGACGTAAGGGTGATTTGCGATGTCTGCAGCGAAGAGTTCCCAGAAAGTGAAAACGTCGGCACGGCTAGCCTCGTTTGTTCCCGGTGCGATGTTCCGTTAAGTCCACGTCAAGAAACCAGTCTACCGAACAGCGGGGGGCAAGCCAAGGAGACCAGCGCGCAACAGGTTTCTCCGGGAGGTGCAGAACGGGTCGACGAAGCAGCTAGCCTCAGTGGTACCAGCTCCCAACAGATCATCGAGATGCTACTACGGATGGAAGCCAAGATGGAGGCCACGCGAAGCGAGATGAAGGCCACGCGAAGCGAGATGGAGGCCACGCGAAGCGGAATCGAAGCTAAGATGGAAGCCACGCGAAGCGGGATGGAAGCCACCCAAAGGAAGATAGAGGCCATCAGCACCCAGATGCAAGTGACGGAAGACCGCCTCCGGGAGACCATCCGTACTTCCGGTGAGGTGATAACGCAAGAACTCGTCACTCGAGTACAGGAATGCGAATCCCGTGTCGAAGCCAAAGTCGCCGACACAAACGTGCGGATCGACCGGCAAGAGAACCAGATGGCAACACTGTCTCAGGGCGTGCGTGACCAGGAGGAAGGTATGCAGCAGATGGCCCGACAATGCGTGCAGCTGGAAGCGACATGTGACCGTGGCATAGACTCCCTGGGGCGACATGTGCGGGAAATTTCGCTTCGAGCCGAAGGAAACTCCGAACGAATTGAGGACCTCGAGAGGAAAGTGCGTCAACTGAGCGTGACTAGCAGCGGCACTTCGTCGCGGGAGCCCAGATTGACGTCACCACCGGCAGCCGACGTCGCCACTTGTTCGAACGGGGAAAGCGACCAGCGAGCTCCAGGAACGCCCCGCCCCCTTCGAAGAGAAGACGCTGCGTCACCACGATTGAGTCCGCGCCGCGAGCAGGGGGAGGAAAATTTACACTTTGACCCATCGTCCACCAGGAGGGCTCTGTTTCCGCCCGAATACCGGAAGCACTTCAAAAAATTTTCGGGTGCTGACAGAATTCTTCCTTCCACATACCTCGAGGAATTTAATTCTACCGCCCATGAGTTAGGTCTGACAGACGAGGATAGGCTTCTGATTCTGAAAGGTTTAATGCAGGACCGGGCCAAGAACTGGATGGACAGGAACGAGGGGAACTTCAATTCATATGAGGAGTTCAAAGAAGCGTTTCTCACTTATTTTCAACGTCCCCTGCAGGTCGAGAGGATGCTGATGCAGGTGCGAAACGAACGATACGACAGGGGCGGAGGACTCACGTATGCCCAGTACTTTTGGAAACGTTACAATGAGTTCAAGTCTCTGCAACCCCAAATGACCACGGCGGAGATAATAGCCGCTCTGGTGTACCATTTCCCACACGAGATCCGTCGTCATCTCAATGGAGCATGCGTGTTTGACGCCGACGCGATGTCCCTCACACTGGAAAATCTGTTTCAGTGCGAGGAGGAGAGGCAGAAAACCAGGGGTGAGAAGTTTAGCAAGCGGCGCCGACCGGAAGATGATTCGTCGCACCGGAATAAACACCCGCGCGTTCATCTAGTCCAGCAGGGATGGAGAGGACAGCACCACGCTCCAGGGGCTGAATGGAACCGCCAGCTGCAAGATCCACCTTCACCGCGACGAAGACGCCCGTTCAGAGGCAGGAGACGGCGTGGAGGTCCAACTCGTGCGTCGCCAAGGGGGAACGACAGCTTCTTTCAGAACGGCCAAGTCCGGGATGGATTTTATCGGCGCAACGCACATAGCAGATCGGTCAGCCCGGAGTCAGATCGAGGAGATGCAGGACGCCGTGGAGCGAGAATGCCATGGAGCCCGGCGAGAGACACGAACAGGCCAAATTCGAGA
The DNA here is from genome assembly GCF_977018435.1 of Lepisma saccharinum. Lineage (NCBI taxonomy): Eukaryota > Metazoa > Arthropoda > Insecta > Zygentoma > Lepismatidae > Lepisma > Lepisma saccharinum. The sequence continues at coordinate 10,639,634 of NC_139233.1, forward strand.
CACGGTTCGCCCAGGTACGAGAGAGAGAGCGACGTAAGAGTGCAAGCTGACGCGTAAATGCTCACTTCTTGTTCTTGTTTTGTGTACATACTCTTCATGTTAAATTTATATACAGGGTGTTCATGTATTTGTTGGTCTATTTTATATACAGAGTGTTCAAGGATTTGTAAACAAAAAAATTCTGTCCCTGTGTAGAGCGAATTTTTCACGCTTACGAAATCCTTGGAAGAAGGAGACGGGCGAGGTTGTGACAGTCAGATTTACCGTCATTATTATTATTATCATTATTATTCATGTATGTAGCTGTAAAAAGACGTGTCGATTCAAAGTGTTGAGTGTTTTAATTTGTAAGATTACATACTTGATTTTTTGCCAAGCCGACGGGAGGAACGAGACGTTCGCTTGTGTTAAGGGTGAGCACCTGAAGGGTCACGCTATGCGTGTAAAGCTTAGGAAATTCGACCGTAATGACAAACATTTAAATATCTCGGTTTCCAACGGTCAGATTCGTGTGAAACTTATACCAGCGCAGCGGCATATGTGCAAGGACAGATGTGTGGAGTTTCGTCACGATCAAGCGACAATTACGGACGCCAGATCAAATCGGTTCTAATTGATCAGTTTGTGGACAGCGATTGCAATTGAGCTATGGGCGACAGCCAGGCGGAAACTTAATCCGTCTGAGTAAACTTCGGACACGGCCCGTCCTAGTTTGGAGACAATAGAGCGTGGTGGAATAACCTCTCCTGAAGCGTCGCTCCAACGTGCGCCTAGCGTCTCTTTTCAAAATCTAAATAAAACGAAGGACATGGTTTTTCGACACACAGTCTTACCGCGATCCTTGTAGTGAGAGCAGCTCCGTGCTAACTCTCCATATACAGTTTTGCCGCGATTCTTGGAACGAGAGCACCTTCGCGCTACCTTTCGTGTACAGTGGACTTTGTTGTGTTGTGCGAACACCAGTGTGTGTGATAGGCAGTAAGTCTACACGAGTGCGCCTACCTCAACCGCTGGGGGAAGTTGAAGCGAAACAGTGTTCCCGTGATTACCTTACGCCATCTATAATTTTTGAGAAACAAGGAACACCGGAAACAATGGCGGGCTAGAGGGAAAAAGGAGATGAGGGCGTTACGTCGATTCGCCCGACGTCAGAAGAAACTACGCTGATGATGCCTATCCGCCGCCATGGAGAGAGAGAAAGTCGAACGCCGCCCTATTGATACGCCGACGACGCCTACCATCCGCCACGTTGACGCCCCGACGACGCCTACCATCCGCCACGTTGACGCCCCGACGACGCCTACCAGCCGCGACAGAGAGACGTAGAGAGAGATGTTGACGCCCCGACGACGCCGACGACGCCTACCAGCCGCGACAGAGAGACGTAGAAAGAGATGTTGACGCCCCGACGACGCCGACGACGCCTACAACGACCGCTCAGATGCGACGTCCGAACCGCGCCATACCACGGAGATCCACCGATCCCGAGAGGAAGAGGAGCCGGGGAACTAGGTGTTTGAATCTTTTTCGCATCTTCATCGTCGCGACCAAGGAAACCTTCCGTGTGAATAATATGTGTTTTTCAATCGCCCATAACGACGCCAGGATGCACCTCGGAAGCTGAGAGTTGGTAATGTATTCATCTGTGTGATTGTCAGCACGTGACGGCCCGATTGATTTAGAGAACGCCCTTGAAATTCGTCGACATTTTGAAAACGCCCACTCAACTCGAAATTTTATATCAAACTCCCGTCGCGCTTGTCATTTGTAATTTATTCGTCTCAGGTCAATTTTTTCTTATTCCTTGTGATATTTTTTTTATGATCTTAAATTCATTGTTGTTTGTGCTCCTTTGTATTTGTTTAAAGTGCGTACTATTAGAGTAAAGCGCCGCCCGCTTAATTGCATAATCTACTTGAGGTTTGTTCATTTTTATGTGTCAATGCTAGCTATGTCAGGCCGCATGTGTGATCATTTAGTAAAAGTATTTGCCTGGTAATGTGAATTGCTCGTCGCGGCGAAGTGTTTAAGTCCCGCCTGCTAGAGAGTATATGTTTGCGTCACTCAACGGAGGTTATTTGTTATGTTTGAACCACGTGAGGTCTTGTAAAAGGAAAACGTCCGCCCACGTGAATGTAATTGCCGTTGAGATGCCTTTGTTTATACTGGTCAAGTAATGTATTGTCACCGCGCCGACTAGTTTCTTTTTAAAAACAAAAGGTGAACTTAAGTAAGGGCTGGCTAGGATTTAAGTAGCACTGGAGCAAAATCACAAATGACCTGATTAGACAAAAAGTAAGATAAAATTAATTGAGAATGCAATAATTAGGGCTTGTCGCCATAAAACCTGTACATGTCATGTATAATTTCTTGTGTCGATGACCCCATGAGGATTGAATCTGAGAGAGAATGTGAGAGTGCAAGTGTGGGGACCTGTAATGATTCCATTTTTGTTGGTTATGAATAGAATATACTTTTTATTTTCATGTTAATTTTGGGCTATATCATTTTCGTATGCATGTCGCTACCCGTGATTTTCAGGTAGGCAGCTAGCCGCTTCCCGGCTACAGGTAAAGAGGTGGTAATCTGAAAGTACATATGTCTTTGTGTTTATTCGATATGGCTTATCACTATGCACTGTCGGTCACCGGTTCCTACACACGAACTTAACCTGGACCGTAACGCTATTTCGCTTGTCCGAGGGAGATTTTGCCGCCTCTATCTAGGTAGTGGTTGCATTTGTTTTCCCGGGCAAGGGAGGGCGTAGCATACAATATCATGTCGGCGAAATATCGTCACGATATTTTAGCGATATATATCATGTTGGGATATATCGTCAAGATGTTTTAGCGATATATATCGTGTCAGCGATATAGCGTTACGATATTTTGACAATATATATCGTGTCGGCGATATATCGTCATGATATTCTGGCGATATATCGTTATATCCTCACAATATTTTGGGATATATATCGCGGTGGCGATATATCGCCTATATCACGATACGGAAAAAATATCGTATCGTATCGTATTTGACGATATTTTCTTGACGATATATCCCGATATCAAATTTCTGATATGGTCCATCTCTAGTTATCTCTATGTTTCTGAAACCACGTGATGTCCATAGATATCAATTTTAAGACTGCAATAAACTGCGGAAAATTATGTAAGTGGGTCAACATCAAAATATTGAAGGTAAAATGACCGGACTTTTAAAACAAAAAAATGGGACACTTTTCATATTTTCCTGAAGGCAAAATGTACACATTTTAATAAAAGCTATTCCGTCATAAATACTTGTGTTTGAAAACTAAATAAATAAATATATAAATTAAATACTGTGTAAATAATTACATAATATGGTGATTAGAACTTCAACCAAGCAGTCCTTTAGAGTTAGAAATCATTCATTACAGTAATAGTAAAGAAGGTATATTGATTCAGTAATCCTATGCCGGTAAGTCATTGCCACAAAAAGAGACATTTTGGCGTCCCGTTTTATACGTTTAGAAGAATCGGGACGTAGACTCAAAAAAAAGGGGACTGTCTCGGAGAAAGATAAAGAAACGGGAGACTCAAAGATAAATAATTTAAACGAAGACACGTAGAAAGAGAGAAATCGAGAAGAAGTAAAAGAAGAGAGAAGAAAAGTAGAACAGAGCGCAGGCACGTATTCAGAATTTTATTTCGGGAGGGGGGGGAGTCCGAACCAAGTGTCTCAGAAATAATAATAATAAATATAAACGTTTAAATGAAAATAATTGTATTACAATTATATTAAATTAAAAGAATAATAATTAATAAATATTAAGTTAATATTTTATTGCTATTATCACATTAATATGTCAAGACGGCGTAAGAACAGAGATACAAAAGCATGTATTCATTATCTAGCGTGTAGTTAGGATCGCTAAAATTGGTATGAAAGCAACTGCTCTGGCAAGGAAATCAGTGCGAAATAGATAAAGAATTGAATATTTATTAAATAACAAGATAGAACGTTAGATCAAGTTGACGAAAATTAAAGTTTCAGATTAATATATTTGGTATTGTCATTCAAAGTTCGGCGGAAATTAATAACCCTCGATTATACAGCAAATGCTAAAGAACGCATATTTTCATTATTTAATTTTTGTACTTAGTAAGTCTTTCGAGGGGGGGGGGGGTGTCCGGATCCCCGGACCCTCTTAAATACGTCCTTGAAGAGGAAAGTAATGAAGAGAAATGGAGAAAAAGAGCTAAAAGGGGAGAGAGAATACAAAACGATAGACATAGGGAAAGAAGACAGAACAGAATAAAAACAAAAGCAGGAAGAGAAGAGAATAAAATAGAGCTTCATAAGAGTGGGAGAATGAAAAATAATGAAGAGAGAGAGAGGAAAGATGTAAAAGGAGAGAAGTAAAAAAGTGGGAAGGATAGAGAAAGAGAGAGACAGTGAAGGGAAAATACAGATAGAGGAGCAAATGAAGAAATACACAGAGAGACAGAGAGAGAGAAATAAATAAATCTACATATAGAAAAGAAGAGAGAAAGGAGAGAAATCAAAAGCAAAGAGACAAGATAAGGGAGAGAAAAAAAGAGTGACATGGGAGCGAGAAAAGTACAGGAAATGAGAAAATAATACAGAGAAAGGGAGGAAAAAGTAAGTTTCTTCTGATTTTTTTCCTGGTAGTACGTTGTTGCAACCGATACTCGATACTCTCAGTGATTTGAAACATCACTTTTGTATGTGCAAACAGACACCTGATTCCAACTATGCATGTTTCTTCTTACAGTCTGGTACAGTGGGATCCAGGAGTATTCCCGTGTAAATTATCCATGGTTATTTTCATACAATTTTCTCTTAAATCCTGTGTTTTTAAGCGATGCATTTTTATGCTGGTGCAGAAATGTCAACGGCTTATTTTGAGTTTTCTTTTAATTCTTGAAGCTCTTATTGGGTTAAATAACATGCTGATGGATAATTTTCACGGTAATACTCATAGATCCCAGACACTGACAGAGAATATACAATTCAAAGCCGAAAAGAAAAAATCTGCTTTTTCATTGTTTCCTTGTGAAGAACAATTAAATTTGCAATCTTAAAAATAAACGAATGTTGTATAAAGTACACATTACTTTGAAATTGCGAAATAAGCCTGACGTAATACAGAAACCAGAAAATCGCCCGTATAGTTATATGGTTCGTTTTACACTGTCAGAAAAGTATTTGCCTAGGCTACATAATTTTGAAACTTGAGAATTAATTTCTGAATAACGTAGCAATAAAATTCACATCTTTAACCTTGACACAATACTCTACTGATTGTATCTGATTAAGAAGGTAATCGAGCACATCAGAATGAGAGTGGAGAGAATGGTGGAAACTGGATTAAAGGATCTTGTATTGTAATTGGAAGCTGTCGCGTGTTTCATACGTAGATGCAATCGCTCAACAAAAGTGAAAAAGAAAGGTTGTGGGAAATTTTTCTTAAGGAAGGGTTTGTAAAAGAGATTGCTTAATTGATCATTGTACTCATGTGGTGTCTACGCTGACTTTCATTTCAATGTGTCCAGGTATTTAACTAATAGGGATAATTCGGTATGTTCTTAAGAGACATTCAGTGTTGGCAATTACTTGTATATTCCTAATTTATGTTTTTTCGCTTCGAAACACCATTATTCAGAAAAAGTTTTTTAAAAAAGTAAACAAAACAACATTTTAAAAGGGTGGGTCAGGTTATATTTACGATTTCAGACCGAATTGACAAAATTTTCTATGGACCAATGAAACTACATTTAGTACTGTACAGTGGGATGCACAAGTATTACTTGTCAAATTGTGCATGGCAATTTTCATTAATGTTTATCTTGCATTCTATGTGTTTTTAAGGAATAGAATTTTACATATGCTGGTGCAGAGGATGTCAGCGGCTTGTTTGGCATTTTGTTTCAATTCTTGAAGATCTCGGTGGATAAAATAAAGTGCATGAACACGGTGATGGACAATTTGCTTGATAATACTTATGCATCTCACTGTTCATTGTCCAGAATGGTGAGCGTTGAGAAAAACATTCATTAAATAATGAGCAGACTGGAATTTTCTCAAGCAGCAGGTCTTCCAATTATGAAAAATGAGGTACTGTTATTTCAAACTACGACTGCATGGTGGGGGGGGGGGGGGGAGACAATTTAAAGCTTGATATTTAGAAGACGGCACGATTTCTCCCAACGTCAACTAACTGTTTCGTGTTCTGTCCACCAGGTGGGGCAAGAGGTGAGGTTTCTACATTTCTGACCTAAATATGAGTTCATTGACTATGGCGATGGCAACATGATAACAATCAGTGTTGCCAAACCTGTTTGGAACTCTACGCGATATGTTATTACTGGATCTCAAGAGTGTTCACAAGGGGAAGGAGGAGGAGATAAAGGCGTAGACCGCACCATCCAAATTTGGGGGGGGGGGAGAATTTTCCCTTAAAATAATATAAAATTCAAGATTTGACGTAACTTTTGAACTTCATCTTTGAATGAACCTTTCCTATTAGTAAGCAAGAAGTGCCCGTCAGTTACGAACTTATCTTTTCTCTTGTCTGCTTCTAAATGTCTTTGTTAGATGGACGAAGGAAAATAACATGTTCTGTAAATTTATTTTTAATCAGACAGGTATTCATGGACACGGAACATTCCATCTCGTTTCCTTGACAATTTCCTGTCTCAAGGAAAGTACCTTCCTTTCCTTCGTCGATTTAAAGTCCCTGTTCCTGACAAGAATTGTTCATGTTCTTGAGTGGGAGGGATTTCAATTGAAATGTCCGTTGACCCTTCCGGAAGCGGACAAAGCAATCACTGTATGATTTTCCCAACTGACTTGTGGGAGAAATGTGTTCATTAGCTTGGAAAGAAAGCTGGCATCTCGAAGTTGTATCGAGGCGAGACGTGACCTAATATTCGGTCTTGATGGTATTATATGTCAACATATATATCTTTCTCGTTTCGGGATTGAAAGGTAAGGTCCCTGCTTGAAATATATATAAACATTTACAGCGTGCGATTGCACAAACTTTCACATTGTATACAGGTCATTAAGGCAAACGACTTATATTGGTAACGTTTATCAGTATGACACCTCATTTCCGAATTAACAGCCCTCAAAAAACATAATTTTTATCCATTGCGTACTTATTTGTATCTTTCCTCTGTTCTTGCAACTCCTTTCCCCCTTTTCCCTTTGGTGCTTCATTCTGATCATGATTCTCCTTTGTTTTCTCTTCCACTTTTTTCTTCTTTCTCTTTCTCTGTTTCTTCTTGTCTTTCCTTCTCTCCATGTCGTACTTACTTATCTCTCTTTTCTAGTTTTGTGTTTCTTTATTTTCATTTATTCTCTTTACTCTCCTTTCTCTCTACCTCGCTTCTTTATTTGTTTTCTTCTCTCTCTCTCTCCCCCCCCCCTTTCTTGCGTGCCCCTCTCTCTCTCTCTCTCGCGTCTTAATTCTTTTGTTTTCATTTTCTCTCTATCGCTGTGCCTGCCTTCTTTATTTCTTCCTTTCTCTCATTCTTTCATACCTCTCCTTCTCTCTCTCTCTCTCTCTCTCTCTCTTACATTCCTTTCTTCTAATGCCACAGCCCCAGTCAACAAGGTAATGTTACCACAACGTTGTGGCAAAGTTAGCCCCTAACATACCTAACGTTGTTACAACGTTGAATGAATGTTGATACAACGTTGTGAAAACGTTGTGTCAACGTTTAAGGGTCATTTTTTTCAACGTAGCAACGTTAGGTATGTCAGGGGTTAACGTTGCCACAACTTTTTTGCAACATTACCTTGCTGCCTGTGTAATTTACGAATATAACAATGCATATTTAAAATATGGTTATTTCGCATGGTGAGCTATTAACAATCTTGCCAAGCCATTTTTGTATATAATACATATGTGTAACAGGAAAAACTCATGTTTGTAACGTCACAGTTTCTCTTTACATATTATAAAAACTTTTCCTGCTCCACCAAAATAGGAAATTGCTAGTCTGAAGATTTTGATCACTTAACCAATCTCTAACTACACCTGGTAATCAGTTTCTTTTTTCAGTACTTAGCTCCTGCTTATATAGTCTGGAATAAGAATATTTAACATGGGAGTTTCACTTGTAATCAACACATTTCATTTTCTGATCTTCCTTACAACTTCAATATTCACACATCTTTCGAAGGATAATAAAACACATTTTTTCACTAATTACAATCGAAAGTATCCTTATTTGTGTTACTAAAAGTAATGTTTGTTTTTCATTTGAGTCACACTGCCATCTAGTGTACGCTGTAGGAAATATAAGGTTTGGTGGTCGGTGCACACACACAAATTCAGATTAAACAAAACACTCCGATCTGACGCTTGTGACGCTCATGGTGGTGATCATCCAAACTAAAGCGTATTCAGTGGAATGTTTTTTGTAACGTTGATGCAACGTTATCACAACGTTGTTCCCCTACATACAACATTCATACAACGTTGTGGCAACGTTAGTGTGTTAACTGGGTCGCAACTTTCTCATTTCCACCCCCTTACACAATTTAATCCATCAGGGTAAGTACAGGCTCATCATTATAATGTTGTGCGGTTTATTTTAGACACGATTTGCAACACTGGCAAGACAAAAAAAAATGTTCTGGTATTGCACCATATATCGAAGACCCTTTTAACTTCCCGTCCTTAGCAGGTAGAACAACAGAACATGGATTAGAGGGAAAAGAAAATGTATAGTCTTGTTTTCGTGGATACCTTACTCTTCCAATAGGCCTTTACGACATTTGACATCGAAACGAAGAAAGAACTATGTGAAGCATCTTTGTGTATGGGAATCGGGGTCACTAACAGCGCATGCGTGTGAAAGTCCTTGTGTTTTACAAGGCGAGGTCGTTCTTAACAAAATATTGCACGAGATAGGTCAAATGGAAAGGTGGTAACAGGTTTGGAGTCAGCGCTTTGCTCAAGCTAAATAACGGTGCATTAGAAGAACGACTGTGTCAAGCGTGACAGCAAGATAAATTAAGTTAAAGATCGTTGGAGGGTCTGCACACGGTAATGCCTTTGTGAAATGATGATTACGTGTTAAAACGCACGCATAAATCTGAAGTTTCATTAATTTCTAGCAATGCAGTGTATGGCCGGTTGATCACAGGTCGTTATATACACAATCATTGGCGCATAAGGAGGAGGACATGGAGTCACATGCGCCTCCAAAAAGGAATGTCCAAGTGTAATAAAAAGTTATGATATAACTGTATCCCAACAAGCAAAGCATATTCGAGCAACACAAAATAGAATTCTTGAATTACTTCCAATCAAATTTCATTCATTCATTCATTGTTTTCTGCCCCGGGGCAGGTCTTCCCTTGCAACCTCCATGTTGTTCGATCTTTAGCCCTTCGCTTTGTAGCATCATAGGACCAATTTATTTTGATGTCGTCAATAATTTGGCATCTTCTTCCTCCCCGGATTCTCTTTCCCTCGACCATTGCTTCAATAGCATCCCTTAGGATACAGTTTCTTCTCATCCAGTGACCCAACCAATTTCTTATTCTCTTCATGATTATCTCCAGCATTGATCTCTTTCCCCCAACTTTTTCTAGCACTGTTTCATTTCTCACTTTTTCTGTCCATTTCACCCGTTCCATTCAATTAATTAATTAATTTATCTATTCAACTTAACAGGTATATACATCGTTATGGAGTCCAAATAGTGTATGCAGTTACATATTTTTTTTCTGGACTGGCTCTGCTGAACACATTAATGAATCTAAACTTTCAAATCCTTACGAGTCTTGAGACAGTTTCGCTTAAGAAAGTGAATTTATTCCTAAGGTCTCTCCTTTCTTTTCTAATAATTTTGAATACAAATAACTGAAATGCATGGTATCAGGGAGCCCGGTTTCGATCCCCGTGGATGAAGCTGCTCGGTGGTTCCATTTCCACTTCAAACAGTCCTGGTCCTGATAGCTGATGTGATCAAATTGGAGTTTGTATCATGCTGTGTATAATATATGGTGTAATTACAATAAGTTGCGTTTAATATGTAGAAAAATCTACTTACGTATATTCATCCAATCCGCCTATGTACACAACACAGAATATTTTTTCTCAATGGATGCTAAAAGAGAACATTTGCCCCCCCCCCCCCAAAGGCACACATTTTCAATAATTGGTGGTTCATTACATAATTCTATATCCATCAGAGTAACTAAAAGATCCACACTTTTAGTATCTTATTTGTATAATCTCCCACTCAAGTGTTAAAAAAAAATATCCGAATTATTGATGGAATGTGTTGTCCCCAACAGCGATCTGAGGCCTAATTTTATACTGATGTAAGACCCTCTTGATTTTATTAAAACCCAATTACCTACAGGGCCTCCCCGATGGCGCAATGGTGTCGTCGCCGCCTTGTAATCAAGGGATCCCGGGTTGGATACCCGGTGGAGGCACTGGTTCGGATCCAACTTTAAACTGTAGGTCCAGTCCGAATTAGTTATACTGTGCATAAAGTGGACTAAAATAACAACTCAATCAAACCAAATACCTACACTTAACATCATTTTGCTACAGCCAATACCTGTCCACTCTCCGTTATTGACCCACCTTCTATCAATTTTGCTTTGGCTGAAACAATTCTACAACATTTGAAACCAAATTATTGAAGAATCTATTTAACTTAATGTGTAAAAAAGGAAATAGTAAAGTGCTCCCCTGTGCTTTACACCAAGCCATGAAGGCGTATAGGGGGTGTTGAGTTAGGGCCCCACATTTTCTTGATCACGGCCGAAGGTGGGAGTGATGTGATCAGCATCACACCCCTGGCCGCCTTTACCCCCCAGAGTTTCCTCCAGGTACCCACTCTATACGGCGCTGGGTGGGCGCCGGTGCCGCTTGAACAGGTGGGAAAACAATTCTCCCCCGCCGAGGATCGAACACGGGTCTCTCACTCGCATGGTAGTCAGACAATGTGTAGAAATTATGTCAAAGTATTTATGTACTCGAAATGTATGCTGGGCGTAAACAGCCAAATGTAAAGCTGTAAGTCCAATAAAATCTATTGTTGATGACCTATGACAACATTTGAAACGTCCTTGGCAAAAATAAGGAGAGAATATGACGTAGGAATTCTTTTTCAACTGATCAGAACTCGGAGAAGTTTGCCCAATTTTCGTACTTGCCTTGCTCTTGCACAAAAAACCCGTCCATGGAACGGAAGCAAGTCAGTAACACATAGGGATCTAACCCTCGTTTCTTCGAAAGGCCGTCCTTCCAAATGCAAACCAGAAGGAAAAAGGAAGCAAGAAAAAAGGAAGAAGAAAATAAGTCGAACAGAAATGTTTGATGAGAAACAGATTCCGTATCAAAGGCCTTGTTATTCGTTCCCCAAATGCCAGGGATCTTCTGTTGTAGCAGCTGAAAGTCTGCCGACCAAAATCCTTACGAGAATACAGAACAAAAGAAGATCAGAGGAGAAATACCTTTAAACTTGGAGGTCGAGCTTCAAAAGAACAAAGCGGCAGCTGGGAAACGAAGAAAGGAAAATATTCAGTGCCTTTTCTTCTGGCGAATTCCTGCTGTTCGTGCCTAAACTTCTTGGGCAACTATTTTATGCTGCTTTTCGTTGACGTTACATGAATACAACGCACGTTTTGCACAATGGAGACGTGTGGATTTTGTTGCGATTATTTCAGAGCATTAAAATGGTATTGTTTCCTACGTTGAGAATTAAGATTGTCGATTTATATGTCAAATACACATTTTTTTTTTGCCTTTCTGTTGATTTGAAGATGTATTCTTAAAATTAAACGTCAATTTTCTACCTCTTGTGAGTTAATCTCAACGATAAGAATGAATGATGGCGTACTGATAACACTGTTACCATGTAATCAAAAAGGTTCCTGGTATAGACCCCAGTGAAGGCAAATTGCGGATCCCACTTCATATTCACACTATAATACCAGTCCTGATCAGTATAAGTATAAATCCAAGCTTCAAAGACTGTCGTGTGGTGTCTTGTAATAAAGAAGCTTTTCAAAGGAAAGAGAAAGCCGAAAGGGTATGAAAAATAGGTAGGGAATGAGGAAAATGAAGACAAGTAAAGAAGCCAAACAGAGAGAGAGAGAGAGAGAGAGAGAGAGAGAGAGAGAGAGGCGCGAGAAGATAAAAAGAAGAATTAAAGAAGCGAGAATCACACGCAGAGAAGTTGAGAGAAAGAAAATGAAAGACAAATATGATGCTAAGAAGAGAGAAGAAAATGACAGGAAACGGTAAGGAAAATATAAGAAAGAAATGACCGAGAAGATAGGAAGTAAGCACGAACAGAGAACTACCAACAGCGAAAAAAAGATGAAAATCATGAAAGATGATAAGAAGAAAATAAAAACAGAATACAGTTACAAACAAAGGAGGGAAGGAAATAGTAAGCAGGTGCCCATGGACAAACCAATTTATCTCCTTCAGGAATCCCCTTCCACTGCTCGTGATTTATCCGTACACACACACCCCAACACCCCCTGACAACCACAAAATTTCAACACCCTACTAATTTTTTTCACCACGAAGATCCAATTTATGGTCATTTTGGCTGTAAATATACCCTTACAACCCACTAAACACGAAATTACATCCCCCGAAATGAAAAATTCTGGATAAACCATTGCACCTATCCACGCTTGCGTGTATCTATTCGATAAGGACATCTCCCACGCTGATGCAACTTCACCATTTTCTCGCCTCCAGCAGGAGCTGTTTGCACACTGCACCGCGCACGTGGGTTAACGAAGGTCAGGCAACTTCGGTGCATTCAGCAGGCAATCTGGCCTCCTTCGAACATCTCCCACGCACAGCCGACTTTCCAAGACCTCTTCCTCTCGTCGTCCATCCCAGGAGTCTTCCGAGCGAGATGCACACTTTGTCACCAGAGATGTGCTACTTTGTCTCCTCAAATAGACCATCCTTGTTTTCTTGACTGCAAACGCTGTGCAAATCAATTCAGCTTTGCGTGCTTGAAAGTAAATATTTGTATCTCTGATGCTTTCTTATTGTTTTAAAAAGTGCATGCGTGATACTGAAATAAATGTCTTCTTCCTCTTGCAGATCTGGATAACCAAAGCCCGTTCTGCGACAACAACTGATCATTCCATCGGCGATGTGATCTTTCTAAATTTATTTTTCTTTTGGCCTGTAATTTAATAATTTTCGAGGCAAACGGCTATCTGAGATCCTCAGAATATGTTGATTCAACTTAACCTGATTTTTAAATTTCTTTCACTATTGCTACGACGTTCCATTTATTTCGAATTTCTTCGCTTCCAATTTTGTTTCGTAAGACCGCAAAATGCTAATTTGTGAGTAATGTATTCAAGTTTTACCATGTTGACGAAGAGTCCAACATTCGCTACCATGTAGAAGAGTCGATTTTGAAATGATGTTACGGTATCTAACTTGAATTTATTTTCTCATTTCTTTCGCAAAATTTCTTTTCAAAATTCCATTTAATCTATCATGTTTTAATAAATTTTTCTCAACATCTTCTTGGTGTTCGAACTGTGAAATATGGTTCCCAAATATACAAAGTGTTCAATTATTTTATCGTTTATCACTATTTTTACTCTAGAAAGTTTTGTTTTTTTTACCATTTATTGCCATTGACTTCGTTTTATCCTCTGAAATGTCATATTATAATTTGTAAAAATTGATTGGAATTACGTAGACGAACTAATGTTTAGGAGAGGGGATATTACGACGAGGTAGAATGTACACAGACACATGTACACACAGTGCAATAATAATAGGGTAATAATGAATTAAGACTATTGCTGTCTATGTGGGGGAGGGAAGAAGTATAGTGGGACAGAATACAATATATAGTTGCAACATCCCGCGGTGTGGTAGGGGACAGAATTTAGAAAAGGAAGTTTTTCTTTGGAAGCTTTCAAACCCAAGCGACACCAGTTTCTTGGAAACCAACCTTCAGAAATAAATGCACCCTTTCGTACCAAAGTGACACGTCAAGCTGTATGTGTCACTTGTCGTCGACCTCCGCGGTGAAGTTGTTAGCATAGTGCTCCACGACGCCAGGGATCCCCGATTCTAATTCCAACCTTGGACACCTATGACCTATCTTTATTGTCGCGAATAGATAAAAGTGGCAGAAAACCGACGCAAAATAACAAAACAATCAAAATAAAAGCGTGCCGATGGGACTGGGTCGATTTCTCAATAGCGTGTATCGTATCGCCTCGGTCTGGTGGTCGCGCATGAGCAGTATGCTTTTCTACAGACTAGAGCTGTCTGTGCCGCTTGTCGCTTCTGTGTGAAAGCCCCCTTTAACACCTTTAACAAGCAGAGGCACACGACTAAAGGGGAGCCTGTCAGTTATCCCACTGGTGGTGTTTGAAAACTTTCCAGTTGGGCTGTGGATCCAGTAACGTCTCTCGGGGTATTATATAAATTACATATAGTTCCTCGCAAATAATAATAATAATAATAATAATAAAACAGTAACCAGATGGGGTGAATTCCCCCTAATCTCCCCTTCGAATACCACCCTAATTGTAGGAAGAACACACCGACAATATGTCTTTGAAGAAGGGAGTATCATGAATGGCGATGTTTTTAGTAGGAGATGTAAACAGAAGCGAGTAAACTGTGTACTTACCAGGGGTGTTCCACTGCGTGTGCGAGAGTGAGCTGCAGTCTACCGTGAAATATTGCTTCCCCGCGCTCCTGCCCAGCAAAATATTTTGTACGAGAAATATCCAGAGATGAAGGAGCAAGAAGCAGAGAAAGGGCGCAAGAGACCGGAAAAGAGGAGACAGTTATAGAAAGACATAGGGAAATATTGAGAAAAAGAGGGAAACAGAGGAAGAATGGAAAACAGAGAGAGAGAGAGAGAGGGAGAGGGGGATAGATGGTGAGATAGAGAGAACGAACTAGCAGAATTCAGTCAATTACCTTTTGCAAAAGAATCCGCAATCGCCTTTGACACATTCAATTGCTCATGAAAACCTTTCCACACAGTGCTTTAACTAAACTGTACTGTTTTCATGATCATTTCCATGGTTACCGCCTGTCTTGGACCAACGCAGACGAACTGTACACCCTACTCAGGGGCAAATATAACACACAAATCATTACCATGCCAATTCATTCAGTTTCCCGGAAAACGGGGATCAAGAATTGCATAAGGTACGAATAAACAAAAGACAACTTCTGCTCCTGGACAAGTATGAAAATTCCATTCCCTAGAAGCACATGGAATGGACAAGGAAAAAAGAACAAACATATTTTTGAGGTTGATTGCACACTCAATAAAGTTTGGCAAAATTTGTTTTGAAGTTAGTCTATGTTATGCTCAGAAAGGGTATAGTTTAGAGAACTGGAGGCGAAAATAGGATGGAGGTTTGTTCAGAGATCTAGAGACCAATATTATTCAGAACGAAATAAACCTGTGTTGTCTTGTCTCTGCAGCACAGTCGTCATCGGAGAAGTCGGGAATTTCACACTCTATCTCAAATGCCAAATAGTAAGGATGTGTTTAGGAGGTCCGGATCCCCCCCGAAAGATTTAGCAACTACTAAAATTAAATAATGAAAATATCTTGTTGTATAATAATCGATGGTTGTTAATTTCCTCTGAACTTATTAGAAGCCAACAACAATATAACATTAATTAATTAAAAAATTTAAATTAGTATTTATTTAATGTAATTATTTTAATCTAAACATTATTATTATTATTATTCCTGAGACATTTGGTTCGTACCTCCCCCCTGCCGAAATATATTTCTAGATATGTGTCTGCCAAGCCAAGTAGTATAAATCTTATGAAGTTCTTCAAATAAACAAGAATTTGGATAATGAAAGAAGAACAAGAAGCATGTTAAATGAGTTAATGTTTGCGTGAAAAATTACCTTAAATTTAGTATCCAACTTTTCATTTCAACATCACTGCCCCTCTTTGGTTAATTAAAAGAAAAGCTCAAAGAGATAATTGTCTTGCGTTTGTTGTTTTTGCTGCATCTCTGGTGGAACCACAGTATCATACAGCACGCGTTGTTAAACCCTACCCTTAGCCTGGTATAAATGGTTCACGGTTTTTCTCTCTCGGTTAAAGGAACGTCTAATTGGTCTATAAATCTCAGCTGCAGTGTGCGTTCATTCATGGTGGCTTATCAAGTTCTTTTTTCCCTTCCAGGCGGGGTACTGTGTTTTTGCTATAAAAAAAATTATTATGTCTTAGAACCCACCAATCAATAAGTTACACGAACAACCACGAAAGAAACAGCTCAGAAGTGAAAATATTGCACCCACGAATGGTACCGAGACGGTTAAGATCTCGGTCTCGTGTCGAAATTCAAGGTGGTGCCGAGACCGAGATTACCTTGTAAATATCGAGACAATATTTGTAGCTGTGGTCGAGTCGGTATGGCATCTGACTGCCATGCAGGAGACCCGGGTTCGATTCAAAGGGTTGGTGATATAAGGTCGGAACTTTTCCAGCTTTGTCCCCGCATAACGCGGTTCTGTGATTCACCCAGGCTGTTGCTGATCACATCACCTCCAAAGACGACCGCGATCAAGAATGTCTGGGGCCCTATCTGCACATCTCCTCTATTTGCCTTCATGGTAACCTTACCTTAGCTTGAACGTGAGAAGGAGGGGATGACATATTTGTATTTTTGTTGTCGCTTTTCTGCCGATTTTGACAATCGCGACGACGAGGATGATTGATGAAATTGATGGACACTGACAAAGAA
Organism: Lepisma saccharinum; assembly: GCF_977018435.1. NCBI lineage: Eukaryota > Metazoa > Arthropoda > Insecta > Zygentoma > Lepismatidae > Lepisma > Lepisma saccharinum. The sequence goes on from NC_139233.1 coordinate 10,656,415, forward strand.
CACCCATGCCCAGGTCGGGATTCGAACTCGGGACCTCTGGCGTCGCAGTGCGCTGTGGTAACCACTCCGCCGCGGACGTCAGCTTCTGCACTTCGGTAAATTTGCACCCGTCACGTCATACGGGGGTCCAGCCCCTTACCATAACTAAAATGACATAATTGTAATGTCGTGTAACTAAATTATTAAAACATTCCGACTTCGGTTAAAAGCTGAGGCTGTAATGAGGCGCTCAGCATACATAAGGACATAGAACAGGACAACACACAGAATTATACGGGCTATACGGCCAGACGTCAGAGCCTCGTTAGTCTGCAGTCCAGGGTGTACTACGTGGAAGGTTACCCCTTACACCCCACCCCGATTGGCTATAAAATTATAGTATAATTTCATTCAGTCGCCGAATTTGCGTTAATTATTGTAAAGGACCGATAATTACAATTAAGACTGGCACAGATCTTTGCAAGAACATCCTAACTTCAAAACTAGAACAGCATTTTATTGGGAAACATTTCTTGATTCCAGACTTTACTTGCCCAGAAAGAGAAGATAGGGTTTTGACCCGTATCTTGCCTTGTTGCACTTGGATACACGAGTGCTACTTCATGTGTCTTTGGCAGATTTGGATAATGTAGGTTGTTAGATAACATTATTTGTTCACCAGTGGCGCAACTACAGGGGGGCATTGCCCCCCAACATTAGAAGGAAATCAATTCTAGGGGGGCAAGGGGGGCAAACATTGACGGCCAAGGGCACCTTCAGGGGGGGGGGTACAGAGGGAATATTGCCCCCTCGATTTCAAATTTTATGCAAATATAAATACATTTTGTAAAATTTTCTTGCTCCCTTCGCTCGCAGTCCTCCTTTTCTTACTCTTATCAAGTACCGAGGCGTAGCTAGGGGGCACCGAACGATGTAAATGAAAAAAGTTGTAAAAGAGAGAATGCCATGGCGCTCCGCGAAATTATTTGCAGCCAGTGGCGCAAACACGTGGGAAGGGGGCGTTGCCCCCCAACCTTGCACGGAAGCCAATTCTATGGGGGGCAAACATTGAAATGAAGAAAAGCAAGTCTAGCAGAATCTAAGAGTAGCAGGACAAAATTATACTCAAGATGGAAATAGTTTTCATTATTTCTTGCATTTTTCTAACCGACTGCCAAGATCACTTGCAGGAGCACACAGGGGCAATTTTTTTCCTCGATTTAAAATTTTATGCAAATAAAAATACGTTTCGTAAAATTTTCTTACTCGCTTCGCTCGCATTGTCTGCTTTTCTTACAGTCTCATCAAGTTCGGAGCCGTAGCTAGGGAGTGACAGGAGTCGGACCTGGGCACCGAAGGATCTAAATGAAAAAGTTGTTAAAGAGAATGCCATGGCACCCCGTGAATTTATTTGCGCCCTATTAAATCAATAAGTTTGCAAGAATTGGATCTGAAAATTTTCTGGCTCGCTTCGCTCGCATTGTATTTCTTTCCTGTAATGCATTCTAAATTACTAGAGAGAGAAGTAAGACCAAATGTGTACTTCAGACTGTTGTTGCTAAACAGTTTTGTTTTAATTATATGAAAAATAGTTTTGAGGAAATGGAGCACACACATGTGAGAGGATAATTTATATCATTTTTGTTGTTGGTTTGTTATGAGGTGGATGCATTGATTATAATACAGCATGAGCATAAAAACACTCCCTGATTTCAAGATGTCATAAAATTATTAGTTACTTGAATATATTGATAAAATTGATATCCAGAGCTTAGTTAGCTCAAAATATTTTCATATCTTCCTTTCCACAATCGCTAGTTGTGACTTCAGCAGCTAGAGGGCAGTGACATCGAAAATGGCGTTCATCCCGCAGCAAAAAAGCTGGTGCGTGTTAGAACTTGCCAAAACAAGCAGTGTTGTGAGAGTGCAGTGTGCATTTAAACGAAATTTTGATGTTGATCCACCAACAAACAAATCCATTTTAAAATGTCATAAAACATTTGTGATCAAAGAAAATAACATTCTGGCCGACCGTCCGTCTCTGACTAAATTGTGGAGCGTGCGCGAGAAGCCTTTGTACGCAGCCTCAGGAAATCAACACGTCAAGCTAGCAGGCAGTTGCAGGTGCCACAAACAACCGTAAGCAAGATTTTACGGAAGCGTTTGCGGTTTCACCCGTACCTGCTGCAATTGTTTCAAACGTAATATCCATAAGACAAGGTAAAGCGACGTGAGTTTTGCGAGACTATTCACACTTTAATGAAGGACGAGAACACCTTTCTGACAAAGATAATTTTTAGTGATGAGGCGACCTTCCATGAGAGTTTTCTACATTCTACAACAAGATAGAGCGCCCCCACACTGGCATCAATCTGTACAAACCTTTCTCAATAACCTCCCACACCGATGGAAAGAACGAGCTGGACCCAAAGATCAAAATCTATGCAAGAGGCCCCCACGATCACCGGACATGACAGTTTGTGACGTTTTCCTTTGGGGGTTCTTGAAGGACCAGGTCTATGTATCTCCACTACCCATAACCCTGAATGATCTTCAGGAACGCATCCGTGCAGCTGTCAACTTCATCACACCGGATACGCTTGAGAAGGTATGGTTGGAGCTGGATTAACGTCTCGATGTTTCCCGCGTAACAGTTGACGCGCACATTGAGTGTTTGTAATTCCAATGAACACCACCGGTGTCCGAACCACTATGTACCTCCATCGGGTAGTGGCCGCGGTGGCTCAGTCGGTAACGCGTCTGACTACCATACTAAAGGTCCCGGGTTCGATCCCCGGCCGGTTCAAATCCGGGAACTTTTCTAACGGTGGAAGCGGCCCCGGCGCCTACCCAGCGTCGAATAACATGGGTACCTGGGGGAAACCCTGGGGGGTAAAGGCGGTCAGGGGCGTGATGCTGATCACATCACCCCCACTCACGACCGGATCAAGAAAGTGTGGGGCGTTACCCCTACACCCCCTATACGCCTTCATGGCGTGGTGCTATGCACAGGGGAACACTTTACTTTCCTTTACTTTTATGAACACCACCAAAAACTTTATGAGTTTTTGCAACTAGTGTGAACATTTCCGCAGAATACTACTTTTGGTATTAAAGTTATACACTTTCAAAACCAGGGACTGTTTTCGTGCTCACCCTGTATATATGTATTAAAGAAACATTGAATACGTACGCAATTTTGTGTTAACAAGTTCCATATGTATTTACTTATTTAACGTCGCTCCATGTTGCATATGTGTAAAACATATGCTCTACATGAAAGTTACATATGTCATATATACACAAAAGGAATTATATTCGTCATTTTTGTCTTTCAAAAATACAGTTTGTGTGCTTTGTGAAATTGAACGTGTTGAAAAGATACCAGAAAAATGCCAATAATAATAATAATGCCATTATCATTATTATAATTCCTATTATTATTATTGCCCCCGCCCCCAGAAAAAAATTCGTTGTTGAATATTTGTTTCTATCATAGCAAATTATTATTTGCATGAATTGCCTCGGAATCATGGATGTTTCTTTCTTTGTTGTATCCATTCATAAGTTTCAGGCAAGTGCGATTCAATTTGTAAGTGTCACGATTAGCCAAAATGCCAGAAAAGCTACGAATAATAGGGAAAATATAAAACACAGCTTTTGCGCTTGCTACAAATCGAGTAATAGTCTTGATCGAGGACACCCTGCCGTACATGGATATCCAGCGAGGGGAACGATGTGCATACTAGTGCCATCTGTTATGCACTAATGAAACTAATTGCAGCACTCTCACAACGTGTCGGTAAAATATAGTTTTTCTGAAATTTCCCCAGAGCATAATGAATAGCCAACGTTTTCCCTTTATTTAAAAATATCCATCTATATGCAGGTGATATTATTGAATCCATGAAGTTCAAAGTTAAAATAATCCATAATGAAGGAAAATATACAAAGAAAAATGTCAAATCACAAAATATTGACACGTACAGGCACGTAGCCAGGGGGAGGACTAAGGGGGCTAAAGCCCTCCTACCGAAATCATACAAATATCTAATTTAAATAGTGTGTAGTTGTAATCATTTTAACTTCCTTCAGGATTAAACATCTTGTATAATACATTGTAAAATACTGAGAAATTCATCTTCAGGGCTTCTAGCCCCCCTTCACCTGTAGATGGCGGCTGCTGATAAGGGATGAGCCCCTCCCCAAACAAAATCCTGGCTACGGGCCTGCATACGTATCTAGAAATTTGGGGAGTTTGGAGTTAGTTTGCTCAAAAGGTAACGATAGGTTACAGAAGTTAGCATATCTCACCACCTATATCCACTAAAAATTCTACATGATAGTTTTTCAGTCATTTATAGTTGAGCAAGAATCTCTCACACACTCACTCACTCACACATACATACATACAGAGAGAGAGAGAAAAATGTAGAGAGAGGGAAGTAGAGAAAAAGTGGAGAGGTGGAAGGAGAGAGAGAGAGAGAGAGAGAGAGAGAGAGAGAGAGAGAGAGAGAGAAATAGTAGATAAAGTTGATTTGATTTTTATTTTGCGTCGCTTTTCTGCCAATTTTGGCCAATCACGACGGTGAAGATGAATGATGATATGAAATTAGTGAAGGGACACTCCAAAAGATCACCCATGACCAGGCCGGAATTCGAACCCTTGACCCTTGGCGTCGTTTCGCGCTGTGTTAACCACTACGCCACGCAGGTCAGGGAGAGAGAGAGTACAAATAGAGAGAGAAGTAGAAAGAATGAGTGAGGGAGAAAATAGAACGAGAGAAAAAATAGAAAGAAAGTAAGAAAAGCATCTGTATTACACATAAGAGAAGTGGAGCATACTTTCGTCACTCCAACACATCGAACTCTCAGATTTCCGGCTAAACGACTTAAAATAGACCTTCATTTCCCCTCCCGTCTCCTTTACATGTGGACCTTTAGTTGAAAGTCGGAAGTTCTCACTGTTAAAAAGATTTATGACATGAAAGCCACAATGCGAGCCAATCTCCTTCCCGAACATGCCTCCCCCCTTTTTTTGGCTAGCGCCTCTATCTAGACACTTTTAGCTGATGGCAACAATGAGAATGAATACTGATGGCTTGCAGTCGATCAAAGGGGATTCACACAGGAATTCGGTTCGATTCCGGCCTCGGTATGAGCGTTTCTCGTGAATGTCCCTTCATCAATTTCATCATATCATCACTCATTCCCATCTTCGCGATTAGCCAGAAGCAGGGATCGCGACTGAAATTAATTTCAGTTCGAGTTCTGGTTCTGGTCAGACTGAAATCACTCCTCGCAATACCAGTTCTAGTTCAGAAAAGCGAAGTAAAATAAACCAAATCAATCAATATTTCTTTGCATTTATAATAATACTTTACTTGCAAGTCTCATTAAATCGGACTTAATAGTTGACACCTGGATTCTGACGTTTACTAAATGGTTTCTATAGGTTACGTATATTGTTGAGACTGGAGAGCAGAAATCTATTTTTCACACAAGCATGTCGTTACGAAAGGCATCAATACTTTCAGGGTCCTCTTCAATAGTTACAGAAAGTCTTGGAGTTAAGTGAGCCCAGGGAAACATAAGGGACTTTTCCCGAACTGGAATTTCATTCAGAGCACCACATACGAGTTTATCTTGCGTTGTTGGTTGCTCGGAGCCCTTTTCAACACAAACTCAAAGTGAATCTTAATCCATCTACTGCTTGAATCAGGAAAACAAAAATATTCACTAGATACACCTAGCGAATCGTTACAAAATACACATCATTCATGGCACATTTTAACAAGATTTGCAGCACAGATTCTGTGAATACTTCCCTGTTCCTGATGCAAATCTTGTAAATGTGCAATGAGTAATTCGTCCTTCTAAGGCAATTCTTTGTCTGTGGAACCAAGAAAGTTTGTGTTTTTTGAACCGTATCATGGCTCCGTAATTAGGCGATAAAGCGACAATTCCAAATTTTTAGTCATTACTTAGATCTTGTCTTGAACTTTGAAGATATTGTAACGTATTCTCGTTGGAGATTTGAGTTGAACATATTTACATGAGTAAGTATATCTGACAGCTATGGTAATTTTACTGAGCACGAAATATATCAAATAAACTATTACAGAGGTGAAATTAAGGCTTCGTAAGAAATAATCTAATTTTCCATGATGCAGAAATCAAAACTTTACCTCGCAACAAACTCCACAGTGCGTAAAGGTAGGTAATATTTTTTCATTGTCGATTCTTTACAAAGCAATAGCTACTGGCTATTTCATTTCTCTCGCTGTTTTGTGTTTGAATCGAAGGTCGCGACTAAAGCAGATTGTACTTGGTTCATTGACGATTTGGACATGTTGATTCTTATATTTACAAGTTTTGTATTGCAAACAATTTCTAACGTTAACAAAAAGATGTTATGTTTCACCTACAGTAAGCCGTGGAAGTTAATTTTTAGATCGGTTTATTTGATAATTTTCCTCCAACCTTCGAGGAAAGCATAGAAGTTCATAACATTTCTTCAAGTTTTCGTAGACCCCTTAGTTCAACGGGCAACAGGTTAAGAACCAGATTTTCTTTAAATTCAGTGGAGAAGTTCTTTGTAGCGATATATCTGCAATGGATTGGTTGATTTGGTGTTTTAAGTCCACTTTATGCACCGAATTAGGACTGGACCTACAGTTTAAAGTGGGATCCGAACCACTATGTACCTCCATCGGGTATCGAACCCGGGACCCCTTGATTACAAGGCGACGACGCTATCATTGCGCCATCGGGGAGGCCATATATCTGCAATGGAAACTGTGTTTACGATGCCATGATTCTCAGTGACGTGCTCCGGGTGAGGGGTTGTTACCCCCCCCCCACCTTTGGGTAGATACTTCTAAAAAATAACTTCAAATGCTAGATAAGATGGGAAAATATAGGACTGACTATTTAAAAAATAAAACGTAAAACACTTTTAGAAAATCCTGGGCAAACCGCGGGTGCCCCAAATTCTAATTAAAAAAAACGAACTCTTACCACACAAAACCAATGCTGTAAAGATAATTTCCACTCTGATAGTAGATGTCTGTGACTTTAAAATTGCAAGGCATGCAGTCTAGTGGAAACTCACCGTTGTAAAATTTGAAGAAGGTGTCGGCGTCCATGTACCCAAGCTCCATTTCTGAGAATCGAACTTGATAATCTCTCAAGTGGTCAGCTGGTGGAGTTCGCACAAAAATATTCCTTCTTGACTGCACATCGACTGCATTTCCAACCATCATGGTCGACAGCGTCACATAGTGAGAACAAGCTTGAACTGTTTTGGCAAAAGAAATGACTCCAGCCGGAATAGATAGTCTTTTTTTCTCTCCTTCCTTCTCTCTTTTTTGCAAGCCAGCGCGCACACAGGGGGACAAAACGCCCAAACATCTATAATTTCTCCGGAGAGTTGGTTTTAGTGTTGCCAACTCGTGGATTCAAAATATTCCTGAGCGGGACTTCGCCACGTTTCTTTGAATCTTATTCAATCAAGTTTAAATCGATTTACTGTTCTCTTATCCAATTACTCTTTCATTCCACTGTATAAATGAGACACTACTGTTAAAAAAAAAAAAAAACACGGTGATATTGAACGTATAGTGAAATACATAAATACAATTAAGCACATTGTTCATCGCTATTTGCATGATTTTCTCTAACATCCTACGCGTTTCAAGGGATAAAATTGTACTGATGCTGGAGTAGATATCAACTGATCTCTTGTGCTTTGTTTCAATTCTTGAACATTGATTGATTGAGTTGGTGTTTTAAGCTCATTTTATGTACACTGTACAGTAAGGCTACTCGGGACGGACTGGACCTACAGTTTAAAGTGGGATCCGAACCTAGGGTGACCATACGTCCCGTTTTGACCGGTACAGTCTCGTTTCAGAGGCGTGTCCCGGTATTCCCGTCCATATTATTAAAAATACACCATTTGTCCCGTTTTATAAAAGTCTAGGAATTATATTGAATATGAAGTCTAAATTTGAGAGACATCTCATGCTACAATCAAAATGTTTCATTATCGTGGAGAACTTTCGAGCAGACAGCAGTTTTGTTTAAGTTAGCTGACGTCGCGGGTTGTATTTTTTTGTATGTGTTCCCTTATTTGTACAGCAGCGAATAAGCATGGCCATGAAGCATACATGAAGTTTCAATACTGACCTGCAACAAGAATTTAAATTCCTAAGTCTTGACACAAACTCAAAAGACAAATCGTTGTGTGTCAGATTTGTGGGGGAAGTTTTTTAAACGGTTGGTGAAGAATATAGTTACAGCTGTTCTGATGAATACTTCTGGCATTCCTCAACTTCGGTGTAGAACTCACATCAAAGATTGATCAGAAGTTGGCAGAAACGCTATGTAAGTCATATTTTTATTTATTAATTCATATTATAAAATAATACGTTAATAATTGTTATTATTAACGTAATATTATTTAATATTAATACGTCAATAATAACAATTGTTTTATAATTAGGTTTAAGCGATTTTTCAGGAAAAAGGGGGGGGGGCAATCTAACATTCTTTTATGTTCCGTTTTGGAATCAAAATATTATGATCACTCTAACCCGAACCCCTATGTGCCTCCACCGGGTATCGAACCCGGGACTCCTTGATTACAAGGCGACTACGCTAATTGGTAGACCTCAATTCTTGAAATTCTGGACAAAAAAGTGATGAAATAAATTTGTCTACTGTAATGTTAGCCGCCAATTGCAAACACACATACACATTTCACAATAAATGCATTAGTCTGTTTCTCTACACAGTACATTTGCAAAACCTATCGTTGAAATTTCGCAAAGAGGCAGAAAATCGGCGTAAAATAAATCAAATCTTCAAAAGCTGTTTCTTCTTTCTTCAATTCAGGTTGTAGTCTAAAATGTTTCTATCCAAGTGTCTAATGTGTGAAAAATAGGGCGTGCGTCTACGTCGTGTAAATTACACAGCACCACTGAAATGACTTGCCAAAACTGTACATAAAAAAATCGGTAGCACATACAAATATGGCTATTCTTATCGTGAATGGAAAAAGTAACCCCAGAGAAGGAATTTTGAGGAATCATTTCTTCAAAATTCCTTCGCAAGAAAATCACCTACCTTATATCACTGCCTGGCTTGCCGTGCCAAGAAAGAGTCACTTTATTTTGCATCATTGATCTCTCGACTTCGCAAATGTGCTGGTCGTGGGTCGAAAGAATTTAGCACAGCAGTGTGAAATTTGCGTGCCCCAAATAGCGTGCAGAAAAGCAAATGGTAAACAGATGAGAATACAAACTTCCATAGAAGTTACACAATTTCAGCAGTAAGTTTACACATGACAGTACAGGCGTTAGTCGTGACGTACTTACACTGAACAACTTGTCACTTGGAAGTTTTCAACAAAATGAATACTTATTACTTTATTAGTCTTAAGGGGTCCCAGGTTCGATACCCGGTGGAGGCACATAGTGGTTCGGATTCCACTTTAAGCTGTAGGTCCAGTCCCGATTAGCCTTACTGTGCATAAAGTGGACTTAGAACACTAAATCAACCAATCAACCAACTTTATTAGTCTTGGTTTAATAATAACAATGTAATAATGTTGACACACGAGAGTGACATCACAAGATAACAGGAATGGGTGAAATTTAAACACACTAAAATTAGATTTCAGCTAATTGACAATAATTGTCTGCAACAAAGGTCTGAAGATATGTTGACTGGTCTACACACACCTCCACAATAATTCAACAGTTGTACGGTCAGATTCTTGTCACGTTATGCACATCAATTACATGTAAAAGTTATATCGTTACCTGTATTCTTTTTTGTATTGAATTTGCTTAATCCTATTCTCGTATAATGCCATTGCTTTTCCGGTTAAATATGGTTTTGTAGCTTAATTGTCTCTCTGTTTTCGTAATGAGTTTGGTGTAGGTTCAATTTTGCGAGCCACTCATATTTTAACTACAGATTATGTAGTATTTTGTGAAAATAGTTCTGTGATCTGCCGCAATGTCGCTACTCGTAGGACCCTACAGAATTTTTAATATATGGCTAAAATTAACATTTTTCTCTGTGCAAAAACGCGACTCAAAGGATTATTTTATTTGATATTATGGAATTATTCAAACCTGACCTGCAAATTATGTACGTTCATTCTTTTTTTCGATTGAGCTTAGTTTATTTGGAAAGTGAGATCAACGTCATTGATCTGATCACTTTTCCAAACATAAACAGATCAAAACTCTTTAATTGACTACATTCACATCACAAATACATAACATCTTGACTTCCAAGATAAACTCCACGTTAGATTTTTATCATACCTCCCATTTCAGCAAATACGGATCAACACGCCTGAGATGTATTCTGCGGCAGCTGAAGCACGAAGTTGCGTCACTCATTCCTGCTGCTTGATGCTTTACCCTGTCACCACGCCCCCTCGCTGCATACTTTGGCAGAGAGCTTGTTTGGGTCATTTCTGGCAAATATCGTCGAATACTTGTTATCTCGAGGCGAGGTGAGGACAAATCGGTCACATTTTGAAAGGAAGTTCTGGGCCTGTGGTTGATCGGGCGATTATTTTCACAATGAAGAAAAAAAAGATGAAACTCTTTCTGCAACAAGGGCAAGCTGTAGTTACAGTTTAACTATCACTAGCCATAGGTTATGTATGACCTTGGAAGATCACATAGCATTCCTATTCCCCGGACCGGGTGACTGACCGGGGGGTCTCCCCTGAGTAGCACCAAATCCAGTTTCTAATCACATAATCATGGCAATACTCAATTTGTTTTTAGAAGAGTTGGATTTGTGTGGGCAACAATGTAAGGATTGAATGTACGTTTCTACAATAAATGTGTTCTTTAAAGTAGCACTCAAGGTAAACAACAGCAAACAATGCTTATTTAATTTTGGGCTTGATAAGTCTTTTGTGAAGGTGCGGACCCCAGGACCCCCCTTTCTAAACACGTCCTTTTAGACAACACATAAGGTACCTGAACCCAATATGGCCTAGTACCTAATATGAACTATTTGCTGTTTCCAAGTAGTTACAAGGTTAATTCAACAAATGATGTTAGTATGGCATATAGACTGTCCGAATGACGTGATTGAACCTGTTTGCTGTACCTATACTACGGTAACTTCAGAACAAAGAAGCGAAATAGCTAAACCTCGTGATTGTGTTCTATGTGATCTAGTATTGCATAGTCAAGTCATTACTTACTACATCTTCCAAGTGATAGGTGTTTATATCTCTAGTACATATTATGATAACTCATAATTTATACGTTACAACGATGTTTAGGCTTTAATCTGAAGTATTGTTTATAACAAAGGAAAAAATAACACTATGCAAGGTGTAATCAATATGGCCTACATAGGAATATATCGCGATGCGCAAATATGACATTTGTTACTCTTCTGTTCACATAGTGTCTGTGGAACTCAGGATGATAAAGGACTTTTAATTTGCCCAGACTGTGATGTGTAATCCATGGTCTTCTGGTAACAAATTGTGACATGTCACTCCCTTGATTATTGGTTTGTAAACAATGTTATTTCTTTGTGAAAATCTCACGTTATTATGTAAATAAAATGCAAGTGTGTCAATATATCTATAAAACAACATTGTGGTACTTTATTTACAGTTTCTGTTGCATATTTTGATGTAAAAAATACCCAACATGCCCTAAATGTTACTTATTAATAAAATCTTTCCTGCACCTATGTTTTTATTTGGAATTGGCTCCGACTTTCAGTAAACGTCCAGAAATGTTCCCTCTTTTGAATCTTGCCACTATTTTTACCTTTCTGACTTTGTACGTCACGGACACTGCTGGGTTGTAACGATTCCATTGAAATTCAATGCATTCATTACAGTGTCCGGCAGTGTCCGTGACGTATACAACATTAGAAACAATCAAAAACCTTAGGTAGGCCATATGGGTTGTAACGAACCTGAGAGTTTAAGGTTTTATATTTGTAAGAAGTTAAGATTTATAAAATGTTTGTTAACTAATTAATTAACTCTCTAGCCTTCTTAAACCTGAAGGTTCATGGCTGCAGCAACACAGGCCTTCCATCTGTCCCTATCTTGAGCAAGATCTATATACTCTTTTCCATCCCTACCGATTTCCCTTAGGTCCATCTCAACGCTGTCCCTCCATCTTCGTCTTGGTCTTCCTACAGGTCTCTTACCATCAGGTTTCCCAACAAGAATCCTGTAAACTCCTCTTTCGTCTTCCATTCGTGCCACATGGCCTGCCCACCTAAGTCTTCTTGATTTAATCATTCTAATAATATCTGGACATGAATACAAATTATGTAGTTCTAAATTATGTAACCTTCTCCACTCACCTGTCTCCTCATCCCTTTTAGGTACAAAGATTTTCCTAAGGATCTTATTTTCAAATACTCTCAATTTATGTTCCTCTTTCAATGTAAGGGACCAAGTTTCACATCCATATAATACTACAGGCAAAATTACTGCTTTCTATATTTTTACTTTTAGTTTCTTAGATATTAAACGAGAAGACAAAAGTTTATGAAGAGAGAAGTAACATGCATTTCTTGAATTAAACCTACTTTTTATTTTCTCTTTAATATAATTTTCACTTGTTAATATTACTCCTAAGTATAAAATGTTTGTTACTTCAAATAATGTGCAAGTTGTCACAGACAACTATAGTTAGATTGATACAGTTGTGTTCGGAACTTGTATATATGTTTATAAATACGTCATAATCTGTTCTTGTTGACGTCACTTTCTTATCTCAGCAGAGGAAGTGAACCCACCTGAATGTTTTTCTCGTGACGACAAACTCAGTTAGAAAACAGGTGAAGCTGGGGGATCAACAGAAACGTGGTAACGGTTAATGGAATGCCCAAATAGTGTAATTGGTAATTACTTTCGTTTCATTCTGGCTATACTCCAAAATAATAATTAAGTACATAAACTTACGTGTATTTACGTTTGTCTTGTCCAACGTTAATTTTATATGCAAGTGTGTTTAGTGATTGTAATGTGATTAAATATGCTATAGAATTGTTCGTCTTCAGGTTGAAACGTAAGCAAATCTGTACCTTGCTTGTAAGTCCACATACGATAGGAATATAAGTGATTATAAAACTGCTTTTAACTTGGAATACTGTGATGTGTTTCTTCTCTACCCAGCAAGCCCTGGTGATTTGCAAAGATTCTCATGTTCCCCGCTGGACCTTGTGGCCGAGTGGTTAGCCCATCGCGCTGCGACACCAAAGGTCCCGGGTTCGAATCCCGCTCGTGCTTGGTTGTTTGTGAATGTCCATTCGCCAATTTCATCATTTCATCACTCATCCCCATCTTCGCAAATTAGCCAAGAGGCACAAAACGCGAAGTAAAATAAACTAAATCAATCAAGCAATCAATCTCATGTTCCCGACTAAAGGAGTAGCGTACTAACTTTCTGACGACTGGTGTACAACCGGGGACGTTGCATAGTTATTTTGGCGCCCAACGTGGGGCTCGAGTGCATATTTATTTTGGTTCAATCGTGGGAACTCGAGTGCAAATTATTTTAGCAATTAAAACGTGATGCCCGATTTAGTACATACTGAAAGTGTTCGTCCATAGAATTCACGAAGGTGATAGTGAAAGTCCTTGGCATTCACGAAGGTAAAGTTGTGATAGTGAAGTGAAGGTATTAACTCGGAAGAGCCATAGACGGTGTTGTAGAATGGATAAAGACGCTACAGGAATGAATCTGCGAAGCAGAGGAAAAACAACAATGGATACAGAAACCAAGTTTGGATTCTGTGATGATCTTACCAATGACAGAATTCTTCCAGTGTTGCCAATGTTTGCAGAGGTTTCATAGTAGTTGTGATGGGCAGGAAGTAACCTCGGCATCAAATAAAGAGATGCGATGCACATCATGCTTGTCAGCACCAGAAACAGAACCAGAACCGAGCGTTCCTACCAAACCCTCATCAGATCACTGGCTACTTGATTGATTGATGGAAGATAAAGCAGAACGAAACCAGAAAGAAATGGGGGATGAGGAGCGTAGACATAAGGAAAGGATAGAGGAGGAGAAACAGCGTAAGAAAGAGATGGCTCAGATAGAGAAAGTTCGAAAAAAGGAGATGATGGAGTTCAAACTCATAGTTTAGTCTATAGAAGAAAAGAGAAGGAAAGAGAGAGAGGAGGAAGAAGAAAAGAGAAGGAAAGAGAAAGAGGAAGAAGAAGAAAGAGAAGGAAAGAGAAAGAGAAGGAAGAGGAAAGAAGAAAGAATGAAAAAGAAGAGGAAGAAGAAAAGAGAAAGAGGAGGAAGAGAGAAAGAGAAAAGAAGACTTTAGATATTTTCCGTGCATTGATTGAAACCCAGGAAGAAAGGAGAATACAGGAAGATATAAAACTAAGGTCAGGGTTACAGGCTCTATTCTCTCAGCACAAACTTGAACAGGTAGAGGGCATCAGAGGGGAGATAGAAGAGCTTAGTATTAAAGTCACTGAAAAGGTGGACGAAAGGGTAAAGGAAATTGTGGAAGAGCAGCTACTAGAGTTCTTAACAGTTCGGCAAGGACGGATAGAGAAGGAACAGGATCAATTGAAGAAGAATATGGAAACCTGTCTTGAAATTGTCCAGTCTGGAAGAGAATCTGAATGTGACCCTCCAGAGAGAGTTCAAGAATTAAAGAGTTCTGTAGAGTCTATTAATGTAGCACTAAAAACCTTTGGTGAACAGAACTCATAGAAAATATAGTGCAAGAACAGAAAGTTGAAATAAAGGAAGCTGGAGAAAAGGTTAATTTTCTCCATGACAAGGCTAAAAAGATGGAAGTATCTCTTCGCCAAGAAATTCAGGAACAGGCAGGTAGGAGGGGCGATCAGGTTGCTCTGACCCTAACATAGAAAGAGCGGCAATAGGGTTTCAATTTTTTTTTTTATTTTTCAACATACTCCCCTGCAACTCCAATGCACTTCTCCCATCAGTGCTCCAACGCGTGGATACCTTACAAAAAAAATTCTTCCGACTGGTCCTCCAACCATGAGTCCACAGCCCTTATCACCTCAGAATCATCAGAAATTTTTTGCCCACGAATGTCATTCTTCAAATGTTTGAACAAATGGAAATCACTGGGGGTCAAATCTGGGGAATAGGGTGGGTGGGGCAGCAATTCGAACGATGCATCTGCGATAGCGGCCCTCGCAATGCGTGAGGTGTGGACAGGTGCATTGTCCTGGTGAAGGAGCACACCACGGGTCAACATCCCACGCCTCTTTTTCTTGATGGAATCACGTAATTTCTTGATTAGGTCACTGTAGTATGTGCCAGTGATGGTTTGGCCTCTTTGTAGATAGTCCACAAGAAGGACACCCTTGGCTGACGTTTGCACCTTGAACTTCTTCGTTGGTGGAGAATGTGGGTGTTTCCACTCCATGCTTTGTGATTTTGTTCCTGGGTCGAAGTGATGGACCCATGTTTCATCCATAGTTACAAATCGGGCAAGGAAATCGTCTATGTCAGCACGAAACTTGTCAAGAAGTTCTTGACTGATGAGCACTCGGGTGCGCTTCTGATCTGGGGTGAGGTTTCGAGGGACCCATCTTGCAGCAATTTTTTTCATTTGCAATTCCTGTGTAATTATGTTTTGCACAGTGCCATATGACAGGCCACACATCTCAGCAACATGACGCATAGTGACTCGACGATCCTTCAGCACGATATCGTGGACTTTGTTAATGTTTTCGGTCGTCATGACAGTTTTTGGTGCTCCACCTGCATGTTCATTCTCACACGACTCTCTCCCACAATTAAACTCACGACACCATCTCTTCACCATACTGTATGAAGGAGCACTGTCCCCTAATGTATCCACCAAGTCCTCATGAATTTTGGATACCGTCCACTTCTTCTTCACAAAATATTTAATCACAGCTCTCACCTCAGTTTTCTCCATTCTGGCACATTGACACAACTTCACTCAGTTAAACCCCTGTAAAAAGAAAACTGTACGCTACTCAGACTTGCAATTCAGATTGAAAGCATATAAAGGATCACTAAACAATAACAAAATAAAAAATCAATCGTGACGTCATTCCTTCTATGTTAGGGTCGGAGCAACCTGATCGCCCCTCGTACAATTATAAGTAGGGTCAGTGAACTGCAGGAAAAGATCCATACTTTAGAGATACGACCAGAGACCTCTTCCGATATACTACCTGATCCAATCCGAGGACTGTTGACGTCACTTTCTCATCTCAGCAGAGGAAGTGAACCAACCTCAATGTTTTTTACCTGACGACAGACTCAGTTAGAAAACAAGTGAAGGTGAGGGATCAACAGAAACGTGGTAACGGTTAATGGAATGCCCAAATAGTGTAATTGGTAATTACTTTCGTTTCATTCTGGCTATACTCGAAAATAATAATTAAGTACATAAGCTTACGTGTATTTACGTTTGTCTTGTCCAACGTTAATTCTATATGCAATTGTGTTTAGTGGTTGTGATGTGATTCAATATGCTATAGAATTGTTCCTCTTCAGGTAGAAACGTAAGCAAATCTGCACCTTGCTTGTAAGTCCACATACGATAGGAAATATAAGTGATTATAAAACTGCGTTAAACTTGGAATACTGTGATGTGTTTCTTTTCTACCCAGCAAGCCATGACGATTTGCAAAAATTCTCATGTTCCCGACTAAAGGTGTAGCGGACTAACTTTCTGACGACTGGTGTACAACCGGGGGACGTTGCAGGGTACAGGTACCTTATAAGTAGTATTGTGAAATGTATGGTATCCGGCTTGCTCTTTTGATTGGTTTGATTTATTTTACTTCGCTTTTCTGGCACTTTGGCTAATTGTGAAGATGAGAATGATGATATGGTAAAAAAAAGGTAAAGTGTTCCCCTGTGCATAGCACCACGCCATGAAGGCGTATAGGGGGTGTGGGGGTAACGCCCCACACTTTCTTGATCCGGTCGTGAGTGGGGGTGATGTGATCAGCACGCCCCTGACCGCCTTTACACCCAGGGTTTCCCCCCCGTTATTCGACGCTGGGTTGGCTCCGGGGCACTTCCACCGTTAGAAAAGTTCCCGGATTTGAACCGGCCAGGGATCGAACCCGGGACCTTGAGCATGGTAGTCAGACGCGTTACCGACTTTTTTTTTTTATTTAAAAGGAAAGCCCCTAAGCGGAAGCTTTCCCCATCACACTTCATATACTCATATCATTTCATTCATATTTCTATTTCAGGACTTTTCAGGACAGACAATCACAAATACCCATGCCTTACCCGGGACTCGAACCCGGAACCCCTGGCGTTGTAGCGCGCTCTGTTAACCACTTCGCCACGGAGGTCGACAACTGAGCCACCGCGGCCATTGATAAAGGGACATTCACCCATGCCCAAGCCGGGATTTGAACCAGCAACCCCTGGCTTCGTAGCGATATGTTATAGGATTTCCGGGTAACCGGTTGCGACCAAGAAATTCCCAACTTAATGGGAGTAACGTAACTAGTTCGGTCATGGTCCAGATTTCTTTACCATTTAGAAAATGCAGCTCATAAGCTTTAATTTTTTGCCAGTTATCTCATTTTAGTGTATGAATCTTTAACGATTCTGGCTTGCAGTGACTGAATCTTGGGTTGGATTATCTGTGGCTGCATATTGAAATATGTAAAAACATAGACCCCATTCCTGATGCTCACATTGTATACAAGGAACACATCTTTTTCAGTCATAGAATTTACGAGAGTAAGCGACAAATGCAGCAGTTGGCTACACTGGCCCAACTCCCAAGCAAAACAAACACTTCCCTGGCAAGCTTTGGCATCGGGTTAGCCCTGCGTCGACCACAAATCAAACAAGAAAGATTTTTAACGAATCGTCAATCAAAGACTAGCATGACGTCATCTAGAGCAGAATGAAAAGAAGAAGGGAATTATTTAACGTGCTCGTTGAAGCTCCGAAAATACCCAGAATGCCTGCTGTCAGTTGTCTTCTTAGTTATCGAAATAACTTTGAAACGATTCGATTTAAAATAATGTTCCAATGTATAAGCATTACCTCTGAAAGTCAAGCAAGGTAGCATTCGATGAGTTTCAAATGAACTACAAAATGAACCTCCACCGTGGTTCGAACCCGGGAGCCTTGATTACAATTCAACAGTGTCACCACTACGGCACCGGGGAGGCCTGACATAGTTGAAAAGTAAGCGAGTAATATTTTTTCAACACATATATAAATATAAGGAGGGTCGCCCAAACATTTTCATATGAAGGGCCAGTGAGGTCCATTAAATGATTGGCCGCAGCTATATTACATTATATTACATTTTACTTACATGGAAAATAATGCCACAAAATCAAACAAGGAGGATTATTAAGTGTTAAGATGGGTCATAAAATAATTAGCTGGATGTGGACCGCGGGCCGCGGGTTGGACTCATTTGTTGTTCTCTGCTCGGCTTTTGCTACCACATTTTTGCGCCTAAGGGAGCTTTCAGACCGAAGAGACACGCGAGGATTTGTACTAAAAGTTATAGAAAAAGGTGATATATGATCTTACTTGAGTAGTGGTACTTGTGCTATTATAAACCCGAGAAAGGAAGAGCTCCCCCCAAGCAGAATTGTCTACACTTAAACCTAGCTCAACATGCTTATATGAGCTTTTTGCTCAAGTGTGGAACCCCCTCTAATCTAAGAATTTTGTAAAAATGCCCTCATGGATTCCATGAGAAAGGAAGAGCCTCTTAGATTGATGTGCCTATACTTACAAAAAGGCACTTCTGTGAGATTGTTGTCCATAAACTTGTCAAAAATTGGCCACACCTAAAACTAGGCCAAGACACACACACATACACACTTATACACACACATATTTACTTCCAATTTAAGTTTAATTGGACCCCAGCCTCAATCCAATATTAAAACAATGCAATATGCAGAGCTCCTCTAGAATTGCTCCGTGACTCTCTCATTTCTCACATCATAAACATATGATTTTTCCGCTATGAGAATAACACTACATATGGTGTCATCAGGTAAAGCCTCATGAAATTCACAGATAATTTTAATATTTGTTCTGTCACTCACCACAACTTGTTTTCTTTTTGAAGTGTTAATTACAAACATGGGTCTCTGTACCTTGAATTCATCTGGTGTGTAGTACATCTCAGTATTGCCTGTAGTGACTCTCTTGAAAGCCGAAAAAGCCTCATATAATTTGAGGAAATCATTCTTGGACATGTCTAAATTGTAATTTTCTCTAGGAAAGACCTCATTTCTGCCATTTTTAAGATATATGTTCTTGATGTTGCAGCTATCAAATTTACTTGAATTTTTTTCCTGATTGTTGTGTCTTCCAGTCTGAAACAATACCACCACAAAATCAGGCATGTCATATTGAATACTGGAGAATTAATTTGTAGCATCAAACTCATAATATGTACCAGATGCGGGCTTCTGTACGCATTGATACGTATAAAATTGCAGAGGAATCTGTGGATTTTTTATTATATCAGCTTTGTATTTAAGACCATAACTGGCCTCATACTCAACAACAGGGATTCTTAACTCCATAGTCTGAATAATGCATTTGCCTGCATCTGGTAGGGTATTGGGCAGAGCTTCCCCTGTAGAGTTTATTGCACTGTACCTCATCAAAGCATTGTTATCATTTGCAGCTCTTCTAAATGTGATTCTTAAACCACCCTTCCACATAATATCTTTGTAATCCGAGAAGAATCCTGGCAATAGGCGCATGGGGAACAGCACTGTGTGGTTCTTAGATAATATCTTATCACCAGCCTCGAATCCTCCTATTTTGTAATATGAAGCCTCGGTTTTGGATAATTTTAATGTGGCCAAAGCTGTGGAGGTAATGCCGGGATAATCCACTCTGTTTATAACAACACCATGCTTTCTGATCTCAATTTCAGAGAATAGATGTGGCACAAAATTGTCTACCAATCTTATATTTGAATTTGCCGGATAATCTGTACCATCGAGCTTTACAACATCAAATTTGATGTATAGATCTGCTCTGTGAGGGTGTATAAATCCATCCCCTACATCAAGATCAACCTCAATTTCTGTGTTGGGTTGATTTAAATTTGCAAATGTCCTCCTGTTTGGAGGGAATGATTGTAGCTCATAACTCTCAATATTTTCCATTGTATGTATTTTTATTTAAATATTAATCTCTATGATTGCAGTTGTTGTGGCTCCAGCAAAATCAACTAATTCTTCTTTTTCATTAGTGACCATCAATTCAATGTAATCTATTCTGTTATGACACACAGGAAAATATAATGTTGGGGATGGATTGTAGATGATGGGCTCCATGAATTCAGAATTAGGCTTGAATGTTGCAATGATGCCTGTTTGTTTGTGAGTGCCTATGCCATTTGATTTGGTGATCATACCCTCTGCTATATTACAGTGTATATTCAGAGTCTCTATGGCCAAGAATTTAGGTATATTCATAGCAGTGTGTTTGATGCCTGGTTCAAGTTTTGTGTTGTTCTCAAATCCCAACAGCTCCCCAATAGTACCCAGATCCACTGTTTCTGTAGCAGATACAATTTCTACTCTGTGAGTGACAGAATTTTGACTTAACACTACACCTCTGGGTAATTGAGCATTTAGAGTGGAGAGATTATATTGCCCTGGAGTGATGACAATTTTTTCATCACCAACTGCAATTGTGTTGTTGTGGTGTGTAATATTAGGGATCAAGTACATGCCATAAAATGCTCTGAGAGCTATTGTTTTGGGATACACTATGTCATCATGCAATTTGAGTTTCAATATTGAATTTTGACTGGTGAGATGGAATACCCCCATGATGTTTCAGATACCACAAGGCTTTTTGAAAATCTTCAATTGATGGTTTATTTATTTGAGACATGTATCTAAGAACAGATAAACACAAATGTCCGCAATTAACATCTTTGAAGTTTTGAACACGGGCATTATTGTAATAAAGATTAGCTGATTTTAGATATTTTATTAAATTTTCAGGTGGAACACCTCCAAATGAATCAAACACAAATGCCTCATCTTTTAAATATTTAAGATAACAAATCCAGTGAGTACCCTGATTTTTGTACTTATCCAAATTAACAATGCCACACTCTTTGTTGAGTGGTTGTTCTGGTAAAGAATCAGACATGTACACACCTCTAAAATGTTTGATGCCCAGGGGCCTGATTAAAGCTTCAATATCTTGGTTTGTAAGTGCTTCTTGTTTTTTTTAAACTTATTCATGGCTCTCTTAACACCCTTGCCTTTTTTCTCCATTGCCAGGTTATGGCGCCTCTGCTCATCTAATTCTGCCCTATTCTTCTTGGCATCTATTACTGTTTTTGCTATTGCAGCTGATCCCCCAGCCAAGCTCCCCACAGCCCCGAGAGCAGCTAAGATGGCAGGGATGGTAAATATGAATCCCCCCACATGTGATTTTTTTCTTGATTGCTGTAATTTTTTTAATTGGGGGGTACTAAGCAACAATTTCATACCATGACCTTTTGCAAGACAAGAATTTTTTTTCTTGCGCTGCTTTTTGGTCAAAAGACTGTCAATAGTTTTAAGAGATTTGAGACCTGCATAAGGTACTTGATACATAACACCCTTGGCCCTCATTGTAGGTTTATTATATACATATTCACAACCCCCACCCCAGTTTTTGTTTGGTGCTCATAGCTATGGTGGTTCCCAATGCTGCTATTTTTTCACTCAAAGAAGCATCTTTGCTTACAAATCTACCAAATGCAGCCTCTTCTAATTTCTTGTCTGCAACATGTCTCTTGTCAAGATCAGAATGTGTGTTGTATGCAATGTCATGGTCTCTACAAGCAGCATCTAGGGGATTAACACCAGGATCACCTCTGTTTAATCTATGGTCCAGTTTTGTGCCTGGACCACAATATTGATAGCCTGGAATGTGCAGTTCAAATGGCAACTTGTTTATAATGTCATTAACAAGGCCCCGACCCTCAGAAACATTCCAAAATTTAGGTGGTAGAGTATTAATAATTTTTATGAGATATCCAATCCCCTTAGGATCATTCACTATAAAATTAGACAATTTTGTGCTTATCATGTCCATAATTCCAACCTTTTCATTGTAAAAATTGTGGTTCCCAGCATTTTCCTCCCCAGCTATCACCAATAGCCTATCTACAAGTTTCCTGACATCATCAACCCACACAAATTCTTTGGGCAGGGTGTTGTATTGTTTGATTCCACTGCCAGTCTTGATTTGTGACCATATGGGCTTGATTAGGTTGTTGTATTTTGCTCCACTGCTAGACTTGACTCTTTTTTGTGTGGGATCATTGTTCTGGTATAGAGCATCTGATTTTATTAATATTTCTTTGTAATCCTCATAATCTTGATCTGTATAGCTGCCAGGTCTTTTCCTAGTCATCAGTTCCCACAATCCAGGTGTACCGGTGTACTTAACAAAAGCACCTTTTTCTCCAAGTCGAGATTCTGAATATACAATTATATCATCTCCCATAAATGTTACTCTGAAATTGCCAATTCTATGAATAATGCTGCCATCAAGCTCTGTGTCAGCATATAAGCCAAACACCTCATCTTTATTGTCTTTAGGTGTGGTTAAATATTTTTGAGCAAGAAGACCCAATTCAATAGGATCCTGACTAGCTTCAATTCTTCTAGGAGGACTAGGTGTGTGAATACTTGAAAGTGGAGTGAATGGATAATCTAATATGTTCCTAGCAGCTACAGGTACAAGCTCTGTGATCAAATTTTGATTTTGCTCTGTAACAGTTTTGATATTCTTACCTAAATTATTAATAGCATCAATTACAGGCTGTTCTGTTTGTTTGTGTTTTTCATAAATTCCACGGTTCTCTGATTTCCATCCCTTAAATCTTTTTACAAGATAATCTCTTAACTTAAGATTATCAATGATTGGCCTTTTCATGTTTATTTATATACGTCTCTACGTCTAGAAAATTGTTAATTTTATTTCTGTATTTGCCACTGTTAGGTGTTCTTGTCATATCAATTGTGACAAACCCATAACTGTCCTGGTTCCAGCACCTGCTGCAAAACTTAGAAAAATCATTGTAGCTCAGGTCCCCACCTACATATTCATCATGTATGTGTTTGAGGTTGGTATGGTCTTGATGAAACACGCATATAAAGTTGCTGTTGTCCCGGATCAGTTGCTTGGGTATTTTTGAAAAAGTCTGTGCCAGGTAGAAGCAATCAATGTTTTTGTGCCGGCCCTGTGTAAAAAAATTTCTAACCTTGTTTTGATTATCCAATATAATGTCATCAAACACAACAACAGAATTATCGAGACATTCATCAAGTGGCTTAACATCTGGTTCAAAAGTGGCAATATCCAATCCATCATATAGCTTCATCAGCTGCTGATATTTTAATTGTTCCAAGCTCTTAGAGAAGATATACAAGTGCCTTTTTTTCCAGTCTAACCAGTTGGGTGCCAATAAAAAATTATCAACCATTAGTGTAGTTTTACCACAAGCAGATGGCCCAACAATAAGACACCTAATATTATCAGGTAACAAGTTGCCATTTCTCTTATTTTGTTGTTCAGGTTCTGGCAGCCTTTTTATAACATCCCAGGTGCTCATATTATTATTTTGTTTGCATCGATCCAGCTGTTTTCCGGATGACCCAGCCATTTGACAAGTAACTTGTTGCCTTTTCTGCGGATGATTTTTTCTATGAGATATGTGTCAGGCTGTTTAGTTTTGCTGAGCTCTTGTTCATAGAACCTGCCTTTGAGAATTTCTCCTCGGTGATCCTTTATTATATATGTGTTAAGGGTCCCGGGTTTAACCTGAACCACTGTAAATAATTCAGTGCTCCAGTTTCTTGTAAAGCATCTCTTGAATAAGTGCTTATATTTACTGATTCTTACTTGATCCCCTACCCTGTATCTGGCCTTTCTTGTTGTTGGCCGATATTTAGGATAATAAACAGTGCTGATCAATTTTTGCTCATCAGATGAGCTTATTACTTCAGAGGGTTTCATGTTGATTGTGGAATGGACCGAGTTGTTATATTTATGTAGAAGTTCTGGAAGAATATTAATCCATTTATAATTACCCTGCAGTGTAAATTGTTTATACATAAGATTTTTTAAGGTTCTGTTGAATCTCTCTACAATTGAGGCCTTGAGATCACTGTAACTCGAATAATGTTTTATTGCCTGGCTTTTCATAAATTGTTGAAACACTGAATTATAAAATTCTTTGCCATTATCTGTTTGCAAATAGCGTGGGGATCTTCCACTCTGATTGATGATTGTTCTGATGGCTTCTGTAACACATTTTCCAGTCTTGGATTTGAGTGGCACAGCCCAGGCAAATTTTGAAAATGTGTCTATTATAGTGAGTAGATACTTGTAGCCCTTGTTGATTTTGTCTAAGTTTTTCAACTGTCCACTTGCTAACTCAATCAAGTCGCTCTGCCATAAATCATCTATGCCCTTTGTGACTACTGGGAGTCTCTTAAAATTATGTCTAGCCTGTCTGTGTAATTCATCAACAATAATTTGTCTAGACATAATATGTAAACAAGAATATTGCAACTATAGGGTGTTCAGCAGCTGAAACTGCAGGATTTTCTAAATATAATTTGTCCCCTATCTGTATTTTAAATTCCAGAGTGCCATCATCTTCAGTATAGGCTGTTTCTAATGTATTGGGGTCTGTAAAATCCTGTAGCTCTACACTGGTGATTTTCACTTTGTTATCAGCATTTGTTATTGATAAGGTGGGGTAGTGGTGTGCCTGTGGCTGAAGCCAATATTTGATCTTGATTGGTCTCAATGTGCCCCCAACAAAAAATTGGTAATAAAATTGTGCAGGGGACAGCATATATATTTTGCCACCCGGTGTAAATGGAGAATCATATTCTTTGTTGGGGATGCTGTACAATTCAAGAATTACTGTATGTTTTGGATTCTCGATTATGCCTGTTATTTCTTTTTCTGCTGTTAGCAATCTGCTTGTTACAGATTCAAGGTGCTCATTGATAGTTCTAACAATCTCATCGTGCCCAGGCTTGATTCTTATGTCCACAGCAAGTTTCTTGTATTGCTGCACAATATCTTGAAGCTGGGTGGCAAAAAGAGACAGAGCATTTGCTTGATTGGATTCCATGGTCCCTAGCTGTTGCTTGATATTAGCTACAATTTGTTGCAAATTTTCAACAATTGCCAATTTTGAATTTTGAGCTGTAAGATCATGGACCTGCCTTCTGATATCCTCAAACAGGGCATGCAGTTCATTAATATGTTGATTGGTTGGTAGAGTGGCCACTGTCTGTGTGAGTTGTTTGATCTCTGCCTGGATATTCTTGATATCTTCTGATTTCAATATGCGATTCACTGCTCTCTTAATATTTTTAAGTTCCTGTGATGTAGGCAAATTTGACACTGTATTTTGTAAAAATTCAAGTGCCAATTTCACAGTGTTTAATTCAGAAGCATGAGCCACATTTTGCATAGCATTTTGGAGCAGGGCTATATCTGCCTGAGAGGGTGTTGATTGTTGTAAAATTTCAAGTTTTGTTTGGATATCATCTATCAAGTGATGAAAATGAGACAGCTCAGATTCAGTGTTGAGGTTTTCAAGCTTTGTGATTTGTTGCTGGACACTGACAAGGGTATCTACAATCCCAGGCAATCTGGATTCTAGTACATTTGCCAAATCACTTTGCACTGCTGCTATTGTACCTTCAAGATGGGTTATGGAACTTTGAATTTTTCCAAAATCTTCATATGTTTCAAGTTGCAGCTTAATATTTGCCACACTCCGAGTTATTGCATTTAAAGCATCAGAAGATGGCAAATTGTTCATAAAATTTTCAAGTGTCTCAATTTTTTCTTTAACCTCGGCTATGGCATTGTTCAGAGGATCCAGATTAGGTATTTGGAGTGACTGAATCTGTTCTTTTAGAGTGGAAATCACTAGATCAAAATCTTCTTGTGATTTTATGCTTTTGACAATTGTTTGGAGCTGTGTCTGGACATTATTTATTTGCTCTTCCAATTGCTGTTTCAATTGCTCAGAGTTGTTAGCCTGGGTCTTAAATTTGGCTTGAAGAGCTGCAACAGCCTCTTCTAAACTTTGAAAATTATCTAATGTAGCCAGGTCAGTATATTTCTGAAGCAATAATTTAAGTTCAGAATCAATTTTAAGAAGAGGGTCCATGCATTGTGATTGTAAATTTGTAATTTCTAATTGAAGACTGGCATTGAGTGTAGTTTGTAAAGCTTGTAAATCACTTCTTAATTTCTTGACTCTGACATCAAGCATCAGAATCTCATCACTGTGATCTTCATGTCTTGTGTGGCCAAAAATATCATTAGGCATTTTGTTTAGTAGTTATTTATTATAGAGTATCTGATTCTTAATTCTATAAAAAAAGGTATAAGCTTATCATAAGATCCAGGGACCTCAATATATAAGCAGTCACCAGCAGAAACAGTATAAACAGTGCCAGAAACCATGTTTGAGTGCTTAATTCTGTAAATATTTCTCCCTACTGAAATTTTAACATCACCCTCAGGGGTTGTAATAAATTGCAATTGCCCACCTACAGGTAATTGGTAATGATTTAAATTATTGTTAAATATGTACAATGTTTTGCCTGTTTCATCATCAACATCTGTAAATATGCTGTTCAGATGAATAATTAACAAGCCACTCAGTTTAGACAGCATATCAGGAGAGGGTTGTGGTGTTGGCAGGTCCATAATACCTTGTTTTTTAAACCCAAATAAGTTCATAGGCATGTTTATTTATTTCAAATCATGCTCTGTGATTGGGCATTGATTCCCATTTTTCAAATCACAATGACCCCATGGTAGAGTATGTATGCCACATGATAAAATGCATCTCTTATCATCACGTGAGTCCAGAGCCACTTTTCTTACAACATTTGAAGTCAACAAGTGATCCACACTCTGAATTCTGGATTCTGATGTTTTGATTAAGCTCTGGGATTTGATGCAATTTTTATAATCATCAAATTGGAGCTCTTTTTCCACAGCTACTTTGCCAATACCCTTGGCTTTTTTGACAACAGCACTACATGTTTTAAAACTATACACCTTGGCACTTAACCCAGCAAATTCCACAATAACATCACCAAGTGTCTCATCTTTTAACTTGCCGGGCACTTTTTTGTTGTGGGGTTGAATATTCAAATGGCTTGGCAATTCACTGGTATCAAAGTATTGAAACAATTCAGGCTGTGCAATATCTTGATAAACATCTTCTGTTTGAATATCAAGAATAAAACTATCCGTATCCATGTACATCAGTTTTACATTATCACCATAAAAAGGTTTCAACACATCATAATACAATGTTAACATATGTAATTTGGACAATTCCAATATTGCAGCCCCTACATAAATAGGTTTATCAAACTTAATTCTTGTTTTTTTCATGTTGAAAAGTGCCATATCTTCATCATAAATTCTTCTGTAATTGAAGTTGGGCTTTGCAACCAATTTTTTGCTCAGGCTGGGGTCAGTAATTATTTTAACATCGGTATGTTTTCTGACATTTTCAATTGTTTTGCCATATACAGAATTTACCATCAATTTAAACAAGCCCTTATCAAATTCGCTCTTTGCAGATGTTCGAAGCTCCGTGTTTGTATCAATATATGGTTTCAACCATTCTGAGTGCCTGAACCTTAAGACTTTGCCAAGTTTGGTCACTTGAACACCATGTTTCATCAGGAACTGGAGGTTTTTGTAATATATGACACAACCCTGTTTTGCCTCCAGAGTCATCATGAGCTTCTTCTGTTTAGAGCCAGGTGAGCACTGAACCTCGGGAATTGGGGGCAGATCTGAAAATTTGTTGTGTAAATGATCTGGAATTGTCAAATCAACCTCTAAGAATAAGCCATAATTACTGTCATCAAAGTCCTGAAGATCCTCAATATTGAAATCTTCGACCCACTCAAGCCCTGCATATGGCAGTTTTTGCATCATGGCATGACCATAGAGGCTGTTTGCATCCACATACAATATATAATTTGATGGCAGTGCTGGATTATAATCAGGCATATATTTGTTATTTGCTCTGGCATATCTCTGAGAACATTGTACCATGCCTCCTCTTATACCTTGCTCCATAAACAGATACATATCTTGATCTTGGATCAAATCCAATTGCTTTTTGGTGTTGAAAAACATTGCAGCCCATGCTAGGCCCGGGGCACTGTAGAAATACACTGGGTCCAGTTTATAATTTTGCATACAAGATTTTCTGAATGTCTGCATTATATCTGCTGAGATGGTCACATCAAGTTTCAAATATGCCATGTGATAATCACGAAATGTCTTGCATTCGAAATTGTCCCACACCAATTGGGCATGGCGATAATCCTCATCAATGATTCCAGATCCTCTGATTTTGCTGTAAAACTCTTCTTGTGGAGGCAGGGAACACTCATCAAATTTAGAAAAATCTGTAACATAATCATATGGATACACACCCTTCCGCCTAATTAATTTCGGGTCCTGATTTGGAAACACTGCACGTGTGATTTTGAATTCACCATCAGATAATTGAGAGGCCAGTGTATCCAGGCTAGCAGATAAAAATCTGTAAGAATCAAGAAATCTTATGTGAATAGGAGTTCCATTAACTTTAATTGTTTTGCTAATAGATATATATTTTTCATCATTTTCAGCTAAAATATTTAAATTCTCCTTCTCAAACCCCTCGTACCTGATTAGATGATGGAAATCATAATTGGATGCTCCATGACAAAATATGGGGACAAATCTTGGTCTCTTGATCTTAATATTACAGCTATTACACAGGGCCTGTTTATATCGACCATCTGTATGAGAATGGTGATGCACCTTGATATTTGTATCTGAAAATTCACAATCACATAGTGGGCATTTTTCTGCATTGTTGAAATCCTCAATCTGTTTCTCTGTTAAAGGCAACATGGGTTTTGATTTTAATAAGATGTTAGATGCTATGTCACGGCACTTATTTTCTATTTTATGTGCAAATATTTTGATGGCATCTGGTCCCATGTATGAATCTATTTTGGTAACAACACCATCCTGTACAATCACATAACAAAAGCTGGAAGGTTCATGTAGCTGGTATGGTGTAATAGATGATTCTTCAGGATCTGGGCTACAAAATGCAAGAGATTTGAGATTTGATTCAAAATCACAGACAATATATGCTGGGTGTTCCAACAAGGCTTCAAACTTTTTGAATTTGCAATTTTCACTTGGCATTGGCATCACCATATGAACAGGTTTATGATTGTTACAGTATTTCAGATGCTCAATTAATTTGTTTTTGGCAATTTCTGCACTCACTTTACAAACCCCATTCACTGTTTTTCTACCATCAAATACACTTGAACATCTTCTGCATATTCTGAATATTCTATTAGATTTGTCTAGTTGTGTTCTCACTAAAGCTAGAAGATTATGTATCAGAGTGTAATGGTGTGTGTCATCCCCTTCAATTAAAAGCAAATCAATCGGAATATCAGAATCATCAACAAATGTACTGATTCTGAGAGGTGCTATCAAGCAATTATCACGACCAGTGGAACAAATATATACATTAATAGATAATTGTTTGCCATTCATATCCCTGGCCCTTTTTTCAAATTTATCAATATTCTGAACAGACATTGGATATTCCAAACCCTCCATTGCTTCATCAAAATCGTGCTCATGTTGTTTATAATAACTTATTCGCTCAGGATGCCTTGAAACTGGATACAAAGCAGCTAAAATACACCACAAAAAGCATTTATTATCATTATTTTCTATATTAACCACGGCTCTTCTGTTTTTAATATTGATAGGTAATGGCAAATATGTAGATCCTTGTAATGGGCAGAATTCAGAAATATTAACATATAACTTGTGCGGAAAGCCGCATAGGCTCCATCCAGACTCTTTTGCCTCAAATTCAGAGTGTTTAATGTTCAATTGATCTATTAAACTGCTTATTATTGTGTCTGAATTTGCATTTGAATATACAGGTACAGTTTCTGTTATGTGGGGCTGTGTAAATTTTGTGCCATTTGGCTTCTTATATTGAGTATACAATTTGAGAGAGAGCTTATAAGAGCCATTTTGTGCATTAAGAATTGCCTGCAGATCAGGTTTTACACTGTTCAAGAAATTCTGAATGCCACATCTTGGCTCTGATACAAACCGATAATCCCTAAGTTGGGCATTAAAACTGCTATGGATGGGTTCATAGCGTGGCTGCTTTGCTGCTCTGGCATTAACAGGTGCTTCATGCTTCCTTTTCAGACCAGATGTGGATGGTTGTGGGGGCAATGTTGATGACTGTGCAGAGCAAGTATTTTTATGTTTATATGTGAAATATTCCATGCTATATTTTCTATTGCATTTGGGGCATATTTTTGTGGGAGTTCTGTATTTGCCTGGGTTACAAATCTTTTGGTGTCTAGCCCAATTAGAGCTAAATATATTTTTATTGCACTGATTGCAATATTTTTGATTCGGCATTTTTGCTATTGTTTATTATATACAATTTCCCGGGTTTCAATTCAAAACTTTATACTGGATCAGTTGGGTTCAGCACTGTGCTGTGTGTATGTGTGTATGTATGTATGTGTGTTAATATTTCTCGCTTTGGTATTTATATAAAATTTCCTGGGTTTTAAATCTAATCTCTATGCTTAATCAGTTGGGTTCAGTGCAGACAAAAAAACTGCATAGCTCTATGTCAATTAGTTCTTGAGATATTGTATTTAGGAACCACTTTGGGCTGTGTGGGGGTGGGGGTGGGTAAGTGTGGGTAGGGGTGCATCTTGGCTTAGTTTTAAGTGCTGTGTTCAAAATAAAAATATAATAGCTGGTAGCTGTATCCAAGCCCTATTATAATTTTTGTTTCTCTATTCTGTCACTAATTTTGATCCTAGGATAATTATATTTATGGGGGTGACTCTGCATGGCTGGAGTATTTTCTCCTGTGCGTACCTCCCGTTTCTCTGCTAGGTGTACATGCAATCAACACGCAGCGCCGTGTCCCCGCGGGACTCTCAGGAATTAATCCATCAAGGCAATTGCTGAAGGCAAAAGAACAAATCAATATATTGATTCCCAGGCCGGTTGAGAATTAGAAGAAAGCAGCGGCCTTCAGAGGCACTGACCTAGCATAAACATGCATGTCCCAGAAGGCACTGACCTAATGCCATGTGTATTGATTTTATATAACAAGCTGTGACAGGTATAGGCCCGACCCTAAATAAGAGTGGATTACAACAAATAAGCTAAAAAAAATGCAAAATATCCCAGTTTCAATTCGATCCATTTATCTGAATCGAAGAAACCAACAATTCACATATCCCCATATCATTGTATGCTTGCCCTATTAACACCTCTTTTGCTGTTGTACTCAATTAATTTTCACTAATTGGCAATTTTCTTGAAGAGGCCTAATAGAACAAGATACGGCGGTATGAGAAATATGTGAATTAAAGATATTTTAGTAATATACGACGTCTTAAGAAAAGGCATATTCGGCTCCAAAGTACTTTGTCTAATGCTTACTACCATTCCCTATTACTAACAGAAAGAGTTAAAAATGATGTAGTATTGAAAAAAGTTGACCTGTTCCCAAGTGTTCACCGAGTTCAGACATTTGCTCATAGATGGCCCCTGTTGTTGTTGCTTATCAAATACTGGAATATCTCTAAAACAAGCAAATTTTGTTTACTGTTTTCTACAATTGGCAATACTAACATGTACTACACACCAGATGAATTCAAGGTACAGAGACCCATGTTTGTAATTAACACTTCAAAAAGAAAACAAGTTGTGGTGAGTGACAGAACAAATATTAAAATTATCTGTGAATTTCATGAGGCTTTACCTGATGACACCATATGTAGTGTTATTCTCATAGGGGAAAAATCATATGTTTATGATGTGAGAAATGAGAGAGTCACGGAGCAATTCTAGAGGAGCTCTGCATATTGCATTGTTTTAATATTGGATTGAGGCTGGGGTCCAATTAAACTTAAATTGGAAGTAAATATGTGTGTGTATAAGTGTGTATGTGTGTGTGTCTTGGCCTAGTTTTAGGTGTGGCCAATTTTTGACAAGTTTATGGACAACAATCTCACAGAAGTGCCTTTTTGTAAGTATAGGCACATCAATCTAAGAGGCTCTTCCTTTCTCATGGAATCCATGAGGGCATTTTTACAAAATTCTTAGATTAGAGGGGGTTCCACACTTGAGCAAAAAGCTCATATAAGCATGTTGAGCTAGGTTTAAGTGTAGACAATTCTGCTTGGGGGGAGCTCTTCCTTTCTCGGGTTTATAATAGCACAAGTACCACTACTTATGTTCAGCGCACATTCTATAATATTCTCCAGTCCAGCCTCCTCGATGACGCAGTGCTAGCGTCGTCGCCTTGTAATCAAGGGGTTCCGTGTTCGATACCCGGTGGAGGCACATAGTGTTTCGGATTCCACTTTAAACTGTAGGTCCAGTCCCGATTAGCCATATTGTGCATAAATTGGACTGAAAACACCAACTCAATCAATCAATCAATTCTCCAGTCCTTGCACATTCCGTGCCGCGGAGCGTACCTTATTTGTTGGAAAATTCGAGGAACACGAGCTTCTGTTCTGAAGAACTGAATCCTTCACAATGTACCATCGTAAACAAGGTTCCTATTTCCAGCCCACTTCTTGAATTTCGTATGTTTCAGTGGCGTATACTGGGTTCAGAACCTGGGCTATCACACCATATCATAGTGTTCGAATGGATAAAAATTTGCTGGTGCTTTTTTTTTTAACTCATTTGGGTTGGCGGGTTGAAGTGATGTGGCTCTGTGATTAAAAACTGTAGGTCCGATCCCCATTAGCTTATCTGTTCATAAAGTGGACATACAAGAAAAATCCACAACGATTTGGAGTTTATCGTCATTCGTAAGCCGAATAGACAGCTTGTTAATTATGTCCCTCATTTCAGTTCACTACACAACACAGCACGTATCATTCACAAAAATACAATCCACTCACTACTGTATTCACTCACACGCTGCCTCTAAATAAATTCCACGCATCAAGACCACTCGACGCGGTCTAGACTAGAACTGGCCCTTGTCATTTCGGTAATTTTTAGATGCACTCATCAACCATTCCCGCTCAGCCAACAATTTTCTACTCCCCACTGTATCTCTAGTTGTTTGAAGGTCAACGACCTCTTTTTCAAGTCCTCTGCAAGCTTTCAATGATGTTCTTGTCCCTGCCATATGACACACTTTCCCCTTGACTGCGATAATTTGACTTCAAAATTCCCCATTCCTGGGAAAAATTGGTTTGCAACATTGACCCAGACTGTTGAGGAAGTTCAAAGGTTTTTTTTTCCCCGCCATATGCAACCCTGTTATCTCTCCTGTAACAGTTTGGCTCCACAATTCCCCGATCCTGGAGAAATTACATGCTGGGAAAAATTGGTTTGCAACATTGATCGGGTGATTCTTAAGGTAGCCCTGTCAAGCTTGCCCGTCACACCCGTGGAGTGGCCCGCCGGCGCGCGCTGGGCCAGTCGTCTCGCGAATTCAAAGAAAGCGGGCAATGTTTCCAACTCCTAAGAAATAAGGGTCTTCTTATTGAAATGAACAATTTTATGCACATTTTCTGATAGATATTTTTTTCTATATTTTATTCACTGAGTCTGGGCTTCGCAGATAGCCTAGATAACCCCTCTGGTATGTTTATAGGTGAAACACAATGGCGACGATTAGGAAACTCGTGTGGGCAGTTTCCCCGCAACTTTTAGCCACTTTTGCTCCCGCACTATGCTAAACCTTACCTACCAAGGGAAACAGTGGCGTGCCCAGGATTTTTGAAAGGGAGGAGTTATGTACACAATTTCTTGGTAGTCAGCCCCAATTTTGACATATTTTCCTACCATTGGCGTTCTTTTTTTAGGAATACTAGACAAAAGGGGGGTTATAACCCCCACCAACCTACCACTGGGCACGCCACTGAAGGGAAAGTAAACTGTCCTTGCACCCCAGTGTTGGAACAAAATCGCCGCCACTGGAAACGCACCTGTATGTATAAAAAAATTGCATAAACTTTACTTACCAAGTTTTTCTTGTTTTCTAACAAAGTCGTTCGGAACACCATAACCAGAAGGGTACAAAAGTAATGCTACAGTTACATAATCCAAATATAAATACAAATAAATATCTATATAG
This sequence comes from Lepisma saccharinum, assembly GCF_977018435.1. Classification (NCBI taxonomy): domain Eukaryota; kingdom Metazoa; phylum Arthropoda; class Insecta; order Zygentoma; family Lepismatidae; genus Lepisma; species Lepisma saccharinum. The sequence goes on from NC_139233.1 coordinate 10,690,669, forward strand.
ACGTCTGAGTGACGTCACGATTATAGCTGTCAAACATATGTTCGGATGGTGCTGCCATCACGTGAGCTGTCATCAAACCTGCATGGAAAACAAACAGCAAGAACACGCGCGATTTTGATCAGGCCGGTTGTTTTATTGTACGTATTGGTTTTGTAGAGATTATGTACATACTTTAAAATAACGATTACATTCAACTTTAAATATCTGAAATAAACGTGCATATATTTTTACATAACAATTGTTGTTTTCATTTTGTAAACAAGAAAACGAAAAATGAGGTTTTTAGCACAGAACATACATACCTTGCGGCCTTGTATTATTGAAAACTTTCATCTGTATATGAGATGCAGTTTCGTATGTAAATATTTTTTACAACAAACCATCTACAGGAAAGTGTACTTTGCAAGTTGCAACTGTTGTAAACTCAATATTTTCCGATTGCCACAATAGCTTTAACCTGCTTGTTTGTAAGTCAAGAAATTACGTCGAAAAACCACATCTGCTTTACAGAAATTATGCTACTATCTCCAACTTGATGTTGTCAAGATTACCCGCTTTATGTACAGTTTACAAGAAAATTGAACAAATGTTTGTATGAAGATATTTTGTTTACTTGACAGTAGAAAATATGTGATCAGGTGCGTTTTTGTGCGCAGCTTATGGTTTTCAACTATAAGGTAGGCGTATAAAATTGCACTAGATTCTTTATAATTTCTGCTTCCCCGATGAGAATGTTGTCATATTGTAATCAAGAGTTCCCAGGTTCAGTAAGTACTGTTTGTAAATAATTAGTGAATAATTATAATGTATTTTCCAGCACTAGGCGTACGACATTTTCTTGTGTCAATCAAGTGTACTCGAAGTCATGGGTTGCCTTTACCAAAGGAGGAAAAGAATATGTAATTTATGATCATTTGGTGCATGTTAGAATATGATTCCATGTCTGGCCTAGTATTATGTTTGTTATACATTTGCACTCTTTCTGTTGCAGATTTGGTTTGAGATTTTTACATACCATAAAAGTGTAATACCAGTGATAGAAAAATATGTGTGGAAGAACTGCTTGGTAATTATTGTTTTTATTCTATTCTTTTAAATGTATTTCAGCTGTTTTTTTACTGAGCAAGGAACGTCGGTAACAGTTCGTTATATCGGAGACACATTTAAATCGGATATTTTGTGTTTCGCATGGTTCGTACTTACCAATTGTGTATTGTGGAACATAGTTCAAGGTGCCATTATGCTTTTTACACGAAAACAAACACAATTTTTCACATACAGAGTGATTTTTTTATTCCTTTCTTTGCTCCCGGAACACACAATATGGCAGGCACATCTTGACTCACGTTGTGGGTATGCAGTATTTCAACCTTCTTCACCGAAAAATACCTACTATCGTGTTCGTCACTGGTGGAAATTATACATTATGCACGGGTAGCTGACGATATCCCGGGTAGCTGATGGATAGCCTCATGAACCATTGACGGTTAGCCCCACGAACCATTCACAGAAAGCCCCATGAACCATTCACGGATAGCTCTACGAACCATTATGCATGGTAGCTGATGGATAGCTCACGAACCATTTCCATAAGGTTAGGTTTGGTTGGGTTAGGCAAGCAAAGTAAAAATAAAAGGAGTTTGAAACTGACAGTGGGTTACATCATCAAACGTGCAGAGCATGCAGTTCACGTACGGGAAGCATGTCAATTGTGCGTCGGTGGGATATTTCTCTTGAAAAATATATGATTTGCCGGTCAAATAGATTCCACGATGAAAGAAAATACCTCCACGAACGTTGTAAACCTTGGAGAAACTCATTTCCGTAAGTAGTTTCGGTCTCACTGCAGAACATGGGCTGCCTTTTCCCTCTAAATAGACGAACGAAATTTATATCAACTGAAAGTACGTACTTTCTTCTACTTCCATTTTCTGGTGTTCCTTTTACGATTACTATTATATTATTGCCCGTAAAAAATGTTTTTCTTGCTACTAAAAGCAATGCATTTCCCCATTTGTTCGCATCCATATTGTTTACGCACTCAAGTGTTGTGCGATAAGTGAGACCCTTCATTTTGCGGAATTCGAGTTGATTTGTCGCTCCGGATTCCACCCACAGATGCTTAGTTTCTTTCATTATTTCTTCGAGGAATGCCTAGAAGGTTAGGTTAGGCCTGTTAGGTTAGGTTTCATTAGCATAAATACAATGACTAATTATTATTTAGGCTAAGTAAACTAAACCTAGCTACCTAACAACACAGGCATTTTTTGCTTTCACTAGATTTGTGCAGGAATATGCCTTTTCCTTCGCTGCTACGATTTCAATACCGCCCAACCTGGACACGTTTTTCTGGTTTTTGTAAAGAAAAAATTTTTTCCGCACTTTAAAACTTACTTTTCCCGATTACTAACTACAAAATGTTACCAAAAAATTATGAACCGCGTTCCTCCTAAGCAGCCCATATTCTGCAGTCTTACCAAAAATGAAGAAATATGTCTCCGATATAACGAACTGTTACAGAAACATCAATGCCCTTTTGAAATATACAGTTACTTTGTTTAGTTATTGTGCCACTGAAACATGGCTTGTGTAGTTTCTGGAAGCACTCTGCTTGCTGTCAAGATTAGATGTTTATGCATAGATCTATTTCAATTTAATTTAAACATTTCACAATTGCAAGTAAGTAGTCACATGCATTTGTCACATACTGCCATCTTTTGAGAATATTTCCTTAAAAATTGACTTGTCCATGAGTAGAGTTGGAAGTGGCCGGAAAAGAACTGATTTTTTTGTCCGCAGCTTTTTTGGTTGGGCTTTTTGCAACTTTTCAAATCGATAACAATACATTACTTGATTGCATTTTTCTTGTTCAACAGCTTTCAATTATCTCTCTACTGTTAAAAGAGAAATTCATAGCTAGACATAAGCAGTAGTTGCAAAAATGCAGGTTTTTTTTGAATGGATGGTTTATCCACTTGTGATCTTCATATTTCAGTAGGCTTATTAGATATATCTACAAGCATTCACACTCCCGCATAACTTACAGTAGTTTTGTATATATTTTGTAAATAGAATCTAATAGTATACTAACATAATTTTTAGAGCTGAGCTGATGCTTGAAGATTGTAATAGCTAATTAAAAGTTGTTCAAAAAATTTATTACTATCATTAATTATTAAAATTACTAAGGCATAAGAAAGTATTTGTACGAAGCAAAGAAAAACAAGGATAAAAGATAGATATGGAGTCGCTTGCAAAATATTTCAATGTGTGTCGATGGTCTCTGTGGGTATTTATAGAAGTGGCAAATGAACGATAAATTTTAATGCATTCTATGCATTACAGACGATTTATGGTGTTATTTATGGCATATTCATAAAAAGTAAGCTTTTTTCGAAATTGCAAAGTGTTCTGTCAATATTGGTCATGTCAGAGGGCAGTGCCAGGTGTACCCGACATCTGGCTATGTTATGCAATCTGATGCATGACCAGATGGAAGAACATATTTCAGATTTTACGAACATATAGATAGGTTAGTTTTTGTGCGATAAATTTCAAGTCTTTTCTTTCATGTACCAAAAATATGTGAATTAGGGAGGCTGGTATTTGTAAAGATTATGAGGATTGACCATTGACGCACATCAATTTTTTTTGCAAATGACTCCATTTGCTTCGTACAAATACTTTTTTTTAAAAAACTTAGAAATTTTTTCTCCACACTGAACGTTCATGCTGAGAATCATTTTCTTTTTTAATGTTTTAAAGACATCCACATAGACAAAGTTTATTCGCAGTGCAAGTTTCATGTCTCTATTACTTTTTGCACAAAAGTTATGTACATGTAAAGTCTTGGTTGCGTGACTTTTTTAACACCCTGTAGAAGAAATGGCCATTTTGTCTTCTGGCTGCTGCTGCTACATGAAAAAATTATTTAGCTATTTCCAAAACATAACATTTCAAACCTCTAAACCCTTAACTGAGACTACAAGTGAAATGGGTTATCTGCAATTGGTAAAATTCCAAAATTTCCATTTTTTTTTAAAAAAGGACAGCTTTTTATCAGAAAAAAGACCATACATTCAAAAAAGTCATCTTTTTTGCAACTCTATTCATGAGTATGTTTTCATATAACAACCACACGTAAAAATTCTTTGTTCTAAAGTGTACATACGTTGCAGCATTATAACATGACTAATAACACTTATCATCACTCAACACTTACTGATTTACCTCTTATCACCTTAACTATACACAGATGCGAATATAAATCCTTCAACATGACACATCCATCTGTATGAAAGCAAATACTGACATTCACAGCACACAGAGAGGTGCCACATTCTGATCTTTTGCATTTGCTGTCATGTTGCTGACAGCATGCATGCAAACATGTTGATCAGAGTTAGCCCAATTGCAGTGTTCTGTATCATCATCCTCCTCACCGAAGAGAAACTTGATGAAACCCTGGCTTGGAGAGCTACCAACAATATGCAAATTAGGGAGGCTGGTATTTGTAAGTGTTATGAGGAGAACTTTTCCCTTTAGACTTTAGGAATGGAGTTGTTTTATGTGCTTCAAAAGATTTTACTACAATTCCTCATATGTTTGGTTGTTTGAAACAGGTTAGCTTGAACCAGATAAAATGCACAGTTCTTAAGTCATACTAACACATGTGAATAAATTCAACTTGAGTAAAATTGCACCCACTCTCTGATGTGGTATTCTACCCACAAATGTGTATCAAAACCAGTAATATAAGTGTGTGGAGTCTGATGACTTATATTATTTAATCACTCAAATGAAATGTGCATCCACTGGGTATTGAAGTCAGGACCTCTTCGTTACAATGTGACAGTATGCCATTGGAGACACCCTTTATATTATTTATTCTTAATAGATTAGTTGTATTACTGTATTATTACATATGAATCACTAGGTTAGCATAGTGATAATACTTCACCTTGTAATCAAGTGACCCTGGTTCAATCCTCAATGGAGGAACATCACTTAATGGTTCAGATCCCACTTTACTTTTTAGGTCCATCCAGATTAGTCTTATCTGAGCATAAAGTGACTGAAAACAAAGAAGCATTGAGGGAACCCTCCGGAAATATATTTCCATACCATGTATGCTTTTACTACTACGTACAAAAAGTACCCAGTATTTGTGAATAAAACACAAAATCCATGGTTAATCATCAACATTAATTTTGTCGCCTTCAAAATAGGCCCCACCAGATGCAATACACATATGCCAACGCTTAACCCAGTCTTCAAAACACTTTTCAAACGCAGGAGTTCCTTCTGCGAATTTCCTTTAAAGGATTCGATTGATTCAAAATTCCTTCCCTGAGGTAGTAACTTCAGTCGAGCAAAGAGAAAAAAAAACACGGAGCCATATCTGGAGAATATGGGCCTTGGTCGAGGACATGTGTTGAGTTTTTGACCAAAAACTCGCGAACAAAGGTCAACATGTGCGACAACGCATTATCGTGTTGTAAATTCCAAGAATTGCTTTTCCATAACTCTGGTCTTTTCCAGCAAACATTCTCACGCAGACGCCTCATAGCGGTCACATAAAACTCTTTATTCACAGTTTGTCCCGCTGGAAGGAATTCTGAGTGCACAACACCATGATAATTGAAAACAATGAGCATGACCTTAATTTCTGACCGACTTTGGTGTGGTTTTTGGGATTTTGGTTTAATTTTTGAAGTGCCATCCCAAAGATTGTTGACCTTTTTGCATGTCATACTCATTCACCCATGTCTCATCAACAGTTATGATGCATTTCATGAAGGTTGAGTCACTAGAGGCTCGCAAAATCATGTCTTCAGCAATATCCCTGCAATGTGCTTTTTGGAGGAAATTCAGCTCTTCTGGAACAAGTTGTGCAGCAATGTGTTTCATGCCTAACACATCAGTCAAAATGTTGTGAACGGACATGTGTGATATGCCAAGCTCACGAGCCACCTCTTTCACACACTTACGCCAGTGTTCAAGCACCATTGTCCTGATTTTTCCGACATTTTCTTCAGTCGTCGACGTGGAAGTTCGACCAGGACGTGGCAAATCAGCAACCACTTCTCTGCCTTCTTTGAAAGCCTTGTACCATGCATACGATTGTGTTTTCGACAGACACGAATCACCACAGGCCTTCTGTAGCATTTCCAACGATTCAGCACGTGACAGTCCGTTGGCAACACAAAATTTCAAACAAATTCTTTGCTCGATATTTGTCTCCATTCTGCAAATCGCAGGACACTCGTCAACACAACTGACGTAAACAGCTGCTGTGCACAAACTGATGGATAGATTACTCTACCCCTCTGCGTGGTCATTCAGTACAGTGCTGTTATCCTACGGACAAAATGAATTCTCGATACCTCCAATGTGGGACTTTTACCAGCCAAATTCTGGGTACTTTTTATACTGAAGGTAGAAGGAACATGAGTTCAGCCAATACACGGCCAGTGCTATTGCGCTGTTGCCAAACTAACTGCTAGCGGAAGGAAAAGAGAGAGAATTCACTATTTGTCGAATATTCAACTATATATATAATGCAAAATAATAACACAGTTATTTTTAGTAGTTTTTATTTTATTTTATCTGCGACCACATTCAACAGCACAACCTCACATGGCTAGTCACTCATATGTGAGGTTGTTTTGTTGTATGCGTATCTTGGTGTAGCTTGAAAATGTTCTGGAAAATCAGGATGAAACGTCATAGATAAAATAAAATATAAACCATTAAAAATAACTTTGTTAGATTATTTTGCATCTACAGAATATATATATAATTGTCTCACAACTGTTCTTTGTGGCGTATGAGTAAACTATAAGTGACTAATTTTGCACTGCCCTTGCTACGAAAACACTGAACTGAAACTGACTCAGACGTATGAGAACGTGTCATCCTGTATATTGAGACAAATTTAATACCCATTGTTTTTCCAAGACATAACAACTCAGCTTGTGTCAACACGGTGGCAACAAGAAAACCGAGGGAAGGAAAATGAAAGGGTCATTGTATGTGTGTTGAGAGGTGTTGTTTCTAAGTGTTTCTGGCTGTAGGCGATGGAAATTTATGGGACTTGAACAGTCATATAAAAAATGTCTTGCCCCATCTTATGATGAACCTTAAAGTGGTAAATTTTATGAAAATTTCTTGCGTGCAAGGAAAATACAGAACACTGTATTTAACTTGCACGCCGCAGTTTCCTAACTGTACACAATGTTGCACTCCTGCCATTGGCTGGTCACCATGGAGAGGCTCTGCATGATCCTACCTGATATTGCTTCCAAAACCGTACTCCGTATAGATGCTTTCCTCCATACTATATACATCATGGACCCATATATAGTGCTGATATGCGAACTAAGTATTACTTCCTTCTTTTTGTATTGTTAACACATGCAATGCTTTGTAATTGCAGCACCCTTGCACCTGACAGTATATGCAAGGCATGCAGCTACAAGGATAAGGATACAAAGAAATTCCGGCAGCCAGAATGGAAGGAGTCTGAAGGTGGCGGACAGTATCACCCTTCGCATAATCTCGCTCCCACCAACTTCTCCCCAGTGCTCATCTCTAAGACCCATTTCTCGTCTGAATCAGATGCACAGGATTGGGTTGTTCAGCCCATGATGTGGGGGTTGATTCCACCATGGCATAAGGTTAGTGACAATTATTTTTCATAAGCTTATAGAGTAAATTCATGAAACATGCTCCTTATACAGTGTAAATGTTTAATCGGAACTTTCATGTAGTAGATATGAGAGAGTATTGATGGTTATATCTAGGGTATCAAGTTTATTCACTTTTTATGTTAACCAGTAATGTGAGAAAGAGTGCTTTTTTGAGGTAGCACTTCTTTAATTTGTTTTGGGTTTTATTAGAGTTGCAATAAAGCCGGCATTTTTGAGTGGATGTTTTTTTTTCCGAAGAAAAGGTGACTTTTTTGGGAAAACTGGAAATTTTGGATTTTTATCAAATACAGCTAACGTTGTTTATTTGAAGTTAATGTTATGAGTTTACAGGTTTGTAATGACATATTTTACAACTAGCTAAATAATTTTACATGATGTAAGAGCCAAGGGACAGATATTGGCCATTGCTTCTTGCTATTAATTTATTTCTGCCTTACATGTATATGTGTACTAGGGATGGCCAGATCCGGATCCTGGCGGATCCGGATCCTAAAATTTTTCAGATCCGGATCCGCGGATCCGGAATTTTCAGATCTGGATCCGGATCCGGTACTTTTGGATCCGGATCCAGAACTTTCGGATCCGGATCCGGTACTTTCAGATCCGGATCCGGTAAATTCGGATCCGGATCCGGTACATTCGGATCCGGATCCAGAACTTTCGGATCTGGATCCAGAATTTTCGGATCCGGATCCGTTTTGCCATCCCACATGCGCTTCTTGGGAAAGTAAGAATGTGCTAATATATATATATATATATAATATACATACATATATGTGTGTGTGTATATATATATATATATATATATATACATACACACACACACACACACACACACACACACACACATATATATATATATATATATATATATATATATATATATATATATATATATATATAGTGTGTGTGTGCGCGTGCGCGATTTGTAATTAATTAATACAAGGGAGGTCTAAGTCACCCCCTCCGATTTGCATGAAACTTGGCAGGTGTATAGAGGTCCCCCCTCATATGTCAAGATGAGGAGAAATTGAAGTGGGGATCAGACCCCGAAACCACCCTAAATATGGCATAGGAAGAAACAGGGGGCATAGGGCCTCTCTATACACCTGTCAAATTTCATGGAAATCGGATGGGGACACAGGGGTCAAATGATCCCCACGTCAATTTGTCCTCATCTTGAAATTTGAGACGGGTTTTGCCCCCTAAAAAAAGTTTTTTAGCCGAAACAAAAAAAACACGTATTTCTTCCTTTGGGCCCCCTCTATACACCTGCGAAGTTTCATGAAAATCGGAGGGGGACACAGGGGTCAGATCCCCACTTCAATTTGTCCTCATCTTGACAATTGAGTGGGTTTTGCCCTGTAAAACCGTTTTTTTTAGCTTAAACAAAAAAACACGTATTTCTTCCTTTGGGCCCCACTATACACCTGCCAAGTTTCATGGAAATCGGAGGGGGACACATAGGTCAAATGCCCACTTAAATTTGTCCTCATATTGACATTTGAGGGGGGTTGCCCCCTAAAACAGTTTTTTAGCCGAAACAAAACAAACACGTATTTCATCATTTGGGCCCGTTTATACACACACCTGCCAAGTATAATGGAAATTGGAGGGGGACACAGGGGTCAGATCCTCACTTCAATTTATCCTCATCTTGACATTTGAGGGGGTTTTGCCCCCCTAAAACCGTTTTTAGCTGAAACGAAAAAACACGTATTTCTTCCATTGGGCCCCACTATACACCTGCCAAGTTTCATGGAAATCGGAGGGACACAGGGGTCAGATCCTCACTTCAATTTGTCCTCATCTTGACATTTGAGGGGGTTTTGCCCCCCTAAAACCGTTTTTAGCTGAAACGAAAAAACACGTATTTCTTCCGTTGGGCCCCACTATACACCTGCCAAGTTTCATGGAAATCGCAGGGACACAGGGGCCAGATCCTCACTTCAATTTGTTTTCATCTTGACATTTGAGGGGGTCTTGCTGAAACAAAAAAACACGTATTTCTTCATTTGGGCCCCACTATACGCCTGCCAAGTTTCATGGAAATTGGAGGGGGACACTTAGATAACCTCCCTTGTTAGCCTTACACTTTGTAATTATATAACATTGCATATATTATAATGTTCTATTTTAATTTGTAAAACTGTAACTGTAGAACAATTGTATAATTTTTGTATAACATTTCTATCTTGTTATATGTGTTAAAGGTTTCATCCTGGAATGGAATGTCTCACATTTATGTGTGTTTTCATTTCCAATACATTGGAATGAATACATATTCGTTTCAATGGCGTTTACAAAATCACCTCTGACATTTTATGTTAAACAAGTAAGATTATTTTTCTGCACGAGTGTGTTAGCCGATGCGTAGCAAAGTATTTTAGGAACAACACTTGAAAAAAAATCTTGTAGGACTAACTAATGAAAAATTTCTTTGTAATCAAAGATCATAATACCTTTTAAGGTGTGGTAATATTATAATGGGATTGAGATATGAAACTCTCGGATCCGGATCCAGATCCGGAACTTTCGGATCCGGATCCAGATCCGAAATTTTTGGATCCGGAACTTTCGGATCCGGATCCAGATCCGGAATTTTCGGATCCGGATCCATATCCGGAACTTTCGGATCCAGATCCGGATCCGTTTGGCCATCCCTAATGTGTACCCAATGGCATAGTGGTAATGTTGTTGTCTTGCAATGCCAGTGGAGACATTGCATAGCGGCTCAGATACAATTTTAAAACTAAACGTCTAGTCCTGATGACCACATCTGACTATGAAATTGACTTAAAGCAAGCTTTTACATGTTCGTGTCTCAATTTAAATGTTGATGTCATAAAATATGAAACAAATGTTAATATCAAAATATTCGATGTTTCAGGACAATGTAAAAAAAAAAAAACTTTACTGTTCACAACACATATGCAGAAGTATACATACAGGGTGTCCGAATTGAAACACCCTAATTTCAAATACTTATATTAAACATAATATACAGGCAAGAACAGTGTGGTAGGTGATATATGGTAGCTTAGCTGTGGAAATTTTAAATAGGTAATGAATAGTAAGGATTCATTTATCTTGTATCATTCCAGGGGGTGAAAAGTGAAAATCACAACCAATGCTGAAAAAAGCGGAAACTGAATGGTGATACACAGAATTGGAATCCACTATTGCAGTTGAATGATGGTTTCGTGCAGAGTATCACAGAGACCCTCCCGATGCTAAGAGAATCAAGGCGTGGAAAGCAGTGTTCCTAGAGACAGGATCTGTCGCTAAGAGACATGGTGGTGGCCGATCACGAACATCAGAGGAAAACGTTCAGCGCATTGCAGATGCATTTGCACAAAGTCCAAAGAAATCCGTTCGTACGGCATCACGTGAGATTGCTCTCCCAAATTTTCGCGTATGAACTGGATTTCTTGCAATAATGGATCCCAATTCTGCGTACCACCTCACAGTTTGCGCTTTTTCAGCATTGGTTGTGATTTTCACTTTTCACTCCCTGGAACGATACAAAATAAATGAATCCTTACTATTCATTACCTGTTTAAAATTTCCACAGCTAAGCTACCATATACCACCTACCACACTGTTCTTGCCTGTATATTATGTTTAATATAAGTATTTGAAATTAGGGCATTTCAATTCGGACACCCTGTATTACTTGAATGTGTGTATATATCCTGTTTAACGGAGCTTTGAGACCGAAGCGACACATTACTCTTGGAAACCAACCCTTAGAAGTAAATGCAACCTTTCGAACTGAAGCAACATAAGGGCCTCCACAATGGCACTGTGGAGGCACATAGTGGTTTGGATCCCACTTTAAACTGTAGGTCCAGTCCCGATTAGCCTTACTGTGTATAAAGTGGACTTAAAGCATCAAATCAATCAATCACACTGGACCAACATAAGCTGCACGTTTTGCTTGTCACTTGGCCTGGACCGATTTCTCAGGGACTTTCAGACCAAAGCGACAGGTGACATGTGTCGCTTGGAAGCAAACCCTCATTAATCTATTCGACCTTTTGAACCGAAGCAACACAACAAGCTACACGTGTTGCTTGGACTGGACTGTTTTCTCAGTGGCGTGCATTGTACTGCTTCGGTCTGTTGTTCTTACAGGTGCTGTGAATGTTGTGCTTTATACTGGAAGGACACTGTGTCACTTGATACCTGTGACTTCAGTCTGAAAGCTCCTTCAATGGTGTGCATTGTGTCGCCTCGAACTTGTTTGTACATGCATGATGAATGCTTGCTGCTTACAGACTGAAGGGGGCCAATGTTGCTTCATTGTGAGCCCCCCCCCCCCCTTCCCCCGTCATGTGTTGCTTCGGTCTGAATGTTCTCTATACTTAACAAGATTGCTACTTCATCAGAGATTAAGATTTAATAAAACCTGTAAATCACAGAGAACAAATTTACCAGTATTGCTTTTGGAAATGCTTTTTGATAGAAGGTTCCTTTTATAATTATGTGCCTCTGGAGTGGCATAAAGTAATGCCATTGCCTTGTAATAATGAAAGGGTCTGAGCTTCAATCCTCATTGGAGGCAGAGTGCTTGTGATCTCATTTCAAACTGTAGGTCCAGTCTAAATTAGCCAGATTTTTTGCCATTTGCAGCCAATCTTATTTGCTTCTGCTTCAGTTTTAGTACCAGTGTTTCTCAACCACTGGGCTGCAAAGGTCTTGTGCACCCAGGGGTTGACAACTAATTTAAATCTAATTTTATATTTGACAGCAAGTCTGTATTTATTGAACTATTTATTACTCTTTATGATTATGTCTTATGAGTGCTTGTAGCTGGAGAAGAGCAGGTTGGGTGGGTGTGCATATTCCCACCCAACCTGCCCCTCCCCAACCTGCTCCTCCCCTGCAACAAGCACCCACCCAATCTGCTCCTCCCCTGTGACAAGAAACCAAGCACAGACCCCAAACGTTCGCAAAAAAGCCCGCCTGCGCATGCAAACAAACACCGCTCCGCGAAAGCAGACGACAAGATCTGGAACCACCTTGTGCAGCACCAAAACTCCAAGGCGCGGCAAAAGAAGGAAGCTCTACACCCGCACGAGAACGACAAAAAGTGAAAGGGCTGCATCAACTAGTGCCGCCACAAGTGCAAGGGGAAGAAGAAGGAACCATGCCAGCTGTAGCAAGACAGTTCACGCCTGACTAAGCCACCAGACGAGTGGCAAAATCGATCGCTGAAAAAAACTTACGCAGAAAAATGAATAGTAAGTTTAACAGAGTTAAACTACAGTGTGTGAAAAATAGGGTATGCAGATTATTATCAATATTTGTCTTACATTGCTGAGTACAGTGGTGACAATAAAGTTAGGAAAACACATTTACAAGTTCTCACTGAACGTGAATACTAGAAAAGTCCATGAAATTAAATGTTTTTGCTTGCCAGGATTTTGAAACTGATAACACTTTTCACATTTTCTTCCCAAATTTGAATCTCTGCAAATTGTCCATGTTAAAATCAATATTAATAAGAACTTCTGTTTCTTCAGTGGCTGCACATACATGTTTTTCAAGAGTTAATGCCTTGAAAAGTCTTACAATAGCATGGACAGAACAAAGATTTGGAAGGCTCTAAGATAGAAAGGAGTCGAGGAAGAGATAGTGTGTAGAGTGCAGAGTACATGCAAGGCCAACCAGAGCTGTGTGAAGACACCAGTGGGAAGAATGGAGTGGTTCAGTATAAGTAATGGACTAAAACAGGGAAGTGCTCTTTCCCCACTGTTCTTCATAATTACAATGGATGCAATTAACGAAGAGTTGGGGAAGAAGATATGAGAGGAAGAGATGAAGGCCCTGTAGTTCGTTGATGACTTAGTAATATGGGGGAACAGGGAAGCAGAAGTACAGAGACAGCTTGATAGTTGGAATGAGGAAATCAGAAGAGCAGGAATGAAATTCAGTGCAGAAAACAGCGAGGTGCTAACAACAACAAGAAACAGAGCCAGAAATGAACCAAGAATAAAGATGGACACTGAAGAATTGAGGACAGTGGAGAGCTTCAAATATCTAGGAAGCATAATTGAGAGAAGTGGAAGAATAGATGAGGAGGTAAACAAGAGGACAAATGGGTGGTGGACTATAGCAAAGTGTTCGAAGATTAATATGGAACAGGGATGTACCTATGAAATGCAAGATGGTAATATATAACACATACTATGTGCCGATAATTAGGTTTGGAGCAGAGACTTGGACAATGACAGAGAGAGACAAAAGAAAGATGCAGGCAATGGAGATGAAATTTCTAAGGAATATATTGGGGAAGACTATAAGGGATAAAATAAGGAATGAGGAGATCCAACAGACAGTGGGGGTGGTGAAGCTTCAGGACAGGATAGATCAGGCACTGATGAGATGGTTCAGACACATGGAAGAGTATGGATGCAGAAAGATTACCAGTAAGAGCTTATCATGCACAAGGAGTGGGAATAAGGCCAAGGGGGAGACCAAGATGTCAGTGGAAAGAGCAGATAGCGGAGAGTGTTAGGAGAAGAGGACAAGATTGGAATATGGTGGAAAGAAAGGAGTGGTGGAATACCAGGAAAAAATGGAGAGGCTTGACTTCTATGCCGGCCCAGCCAGAGTCAGGAAACGGCGAAGGATGATGATGAATACCTTGAATGGAAATATCTAAGAAACAAATGAAAGCTTTTATTGATAATTCGTGGCTAACTTTTCTTTTACTGTATTTTACCTAATTTATTTTGAACAATTTTGAATAAAATTGATTTTGATAAATATGAAAAATATGTTGGGGAATTTGATTTTACAAATTTAGTGGCATCCTCGATGTGTCTTTGGCAAGAGCAAAGAATGATTTAAAAATGTGTGGTAGAAAATATATTTACGTCCACACAGAAATTCACTTGAATGCCCTACAAGGAATTCTAATCAAATGTAATTCTCAGAATTTCGATTTATATAGGTTTTTTTTGAAAACTGAATTTTTAAAAACAATTGTGACTATAATTTCCATTTTTTAAATTGAATACATTTCTACAGGGTGACCCCAAATCGCACAACCTCTCGACCAATAATTGTCGCCTTGAGTCCATGGCATCCTCCAAATTGTACGGCACACCTTTCAATAAGGGCCAGCGCTGCGTGATCCTGGCAGATGGGTTATACGAGTGGCAGACCACCAAGGGAAAGGGGAGCAAGCAGCCGTACTTCATTTACATGCCACAGCCGGATGGGGTGAGTAGGGTTCAGGACATATTTATTCTAGTTTGTATCTGAATGTACCTCTTGTCATCTTTACACATCTGTAGTATATCACAGCTGCCCTATGTGGTGGATTGGTTAGCACAGCTACAAAGCTAGAGATCCCAAGTTTGAATCCTGATTAAGGCATGGATGTGTCAGTGTGTTTGTCCCATCACTATCCTCATTGTTGCAAATAACTCAAGAATTAGCCCAATTATATAAGGTAACTGAAACAGAATAGAACTATGATATCACAAATTTTATTCATAATTGTATTTCAATTGTTACTTTAAAATTAACATGTTTGTATGTACTTAAAATATCCAAAATAAATATAATAGAGCTGCAATGGTCCAATCAAATGGGTGTCTAACTTCCACATCGGAGAGACAGGTTCGATTCCTGGGGTGCATGATTTCAGGTGGGAACTTTTCAACCAATGTTCCTGCATGGAGCAGCTCTGCAGGTCACCCAGCCTCCAGTGACATGCGGTGATGTCGACACTTGGGATAGCAATCAGTGGTGTGCCCAAGGGAGGTTGGTATGGGTCATAATCCCCCCTCCTCCCTTTAGGGCCCAGTATTCCTAAAAATAGAACGTCAAAGAAAGGAAAGAATTGCAAAATGAGGAAGGACTACTGAAAAGGAGCTCACTTTCGAATATACAAAACATGTTGATTTGACTATTAATCAAGAGATCCCGGGTTCGAACCCAGACCTGGGCATGGGTGTTGTTTGTGTTTGTCCCTTCATCAATTTTATTGTATCATCTTGACGATTAGCCAAAAGTGTAGGTAAAGGGAAGTAAAACAAACCAAATCAAATCAATGATTTGATTTATGCTACTTAGCGTCGCTGACACATTTGGTTAATCGCAAAGATGATACAATACAATCAATGTAGAGACAAACACAAATAACACCCATGCCGAGGTCGGGGTTCCAACCTGGAACTCCTGGTGTCATAGCATGCAGTGATAACCACTCCCTCGGTTGGTTGATTTGGTGCTTAAGTCCACTTTATGTACATAAAAGCTAATCGGGACTAGACCTACAGTTTAAAGTGGGATCTGAACCACTATGTGTCTCCACCTGGTACCGATCCGGGACCACTTGTACTCCTCCACGGAGGTCGGCCGACAACAAAGATGAGTGGAAAGCTCTAACTATTCGGATACGTGGGTATCGGTAAAGCAAACTGCGTATTTACTCAGTAGAACGTTACCGACTGAGCCACCTTGGCCACTGTTAATCATTGAGGGTGGACAAAATAGTAGATGGCAATAATGCAGAGAAATAAGTGAGAGAGGGAGAGAGAAAGAGGGAGAGGGGAGAAAAATTCAAAAGGATAAAGGGTGAAGGTAAGAAGAGACAAAAAAATGTACAGAGGAAGATAGCAATCAGCAAGCCCTCGAATGATGTTGGAGGAACATAGGAACAAGTAAACACAGGCAAGTGTTCCAAGTAGAATGGGAGGGTAAAACGAGGAAAATTTCCTATTAGTAGAAAGGAAGGATATAGAAGGAGGCAATTTTTCCAAGGTAAAGGGAGCGAGATATGATGAGGCAAGTCCTCAAAGGACAAGGAGAGTTGATAGGAGAAAGAGGGATATAGTAAGTGGCATTTACTTCAAAAACATAAGCAGAGACAGCAGAAGTAAAGTTTAAGAAGGAGAATGGATGTAAATAAAAGGAATTAAAAGGAAGAAACATGTATTTGTGGGAGAATAAAAGCTGATATGAAGTAAAGTATCCTCCAAGAAGACAGGATGAACATAATGGACTGTAAATTCACTAAGGAGAAGGAGAGAGATAAAGGAAATAGAGAGGTAGAGAAGAGAAACAAGCATTAGGAGACAGCTTTTTTGCCAATTTTGGCAAATTGCAATGAAGACGATGAGTAGTAATTTGATAAAATAAATGAAGGTACACTAGTTTGGAACTTCTGTGACAACATGGAAAGTAAACTACTAAATACACTCGCCCTCTGAAAAGGTTTATTACATAACGAAGAGTAATTATAAGCATGTTGTCATAAGAGAAAGAGATTAGCTAATTCCAAGCTGATAGAAGGAGACAAAAAGAAGCAAGTTCTCTAAGCAGAAGGAACACAGAAGGAAATTACTTACCAAGGAGGAGAAGGGAGATAGAAAGAATGGACTTCTTCAACAAGAAGTGAGGAAATTTAAAGGATGATAATCCATCAAGGGAAAGAGGGAGATAGAGAGAACAGAGTGCAGCAAGGAGAAGATACAGCAGCAAGAAAAAATGAATGTACTTAGGTGAAGGAAGGGAGAAAATAGAAAGGAGAAAATAAAATCAATCACTGCATCTGCAGGGCACTGTGAAATCAGGAGTCCAGAGTTCTCTGTTTATGATTGTCCCTCGTGACTTCCATAAGCTCATTAGCTATTTATCGCGTTTAAATCTATACAGCTAGAAAAGCGATGGGAGGTGGCATAAATTCAATATATTAGAGGAGATAAAGAGGTAACAAAACACACTTTTTTCTACTTTCTTCAATGATATTCATTTGGCTTTTTGAGTTCTCGGATACAT
The DNA here is from genome assembly GCF_977018435.1 of Lepisma saccharinum. Classification (NCBI taxonomy): domain Eukaryota; kingdom Metazoa; phylum Arthropoda; class Insecta; order Zygentoma; family Lepismatidae; genus Lepisma; species Lepisma saccharinum. Next base: position 10,708,179 of record NC_139233.1, read on the forward strand.
GTTTCATTCCAAATTATTTCATTATTCACTGCAGAGTACAACACATAGGAACAAGAATGCGTGCTCGTCACGGGTTCGAATCCCAGCCTGAATTGTTCTTTGTGAGGTCCCTTCATCAATTTCATTATATCATCACTCATCCTCATTTTCGCTATAACCAAATGTGGCAGAAAGGCGAAGTAAAAGAAACCAAACCAACAACAATAATTAGAACACGCGTTTTCTTGCCCAAATTAATCCATCCGTATTTATGACTGTTTAGCTTACCCATTTTTTTTATTAGAAGCCAAATTATTAGTATGTTTAAATAAAACACTACTAAAACGAGAGCCAGAGAGAGTGTGAGCAAATATTTGTTATTTAATCATTATATATTCCATATTTTACAAAAAAGAAAAAAAGAAACCATAACAATTTTGTCTGCACATAATACAAGTACATTCTCATTCATATACAAATAAAACTACATCCCATATTATACATACATATTGTACAACGTTTAAAAGGTTGTGTAAATACAGAGAACATAAGTACTGCAGAAAATTTTCCCCTGAGTTCTTTAGAGGTTTTACAAAGGAATCGAAGGGAAACCTATCCCTAGGGGCATGCATATTTCGTTTTTGACGAAAAAACGAAATTTGAAAAAAACACATTGTAGTGTTAATTTTTCATGTTTTTGAAAGGTGTGAGGTGCATTTTGTGACCATATTTTGTCACGAAATAATGCGAAATGAACTGCAAAAAACGAAATTAACTCTTATCTGTCCTATAGGAGATAGACTGGAGGACCTGAAACCACGGTCTTTCAACCATTGGAGCGGGGGGCGAGGGGGTAAGAGAGGTACAGGCAGAAATCTTCCCTTTCTCTTCGGGTGGTTGTCTATACCTGGATAGACGGAAGAAGAGCTAGCTAGGGTATTCAGCCTTGCCAGCTGATCACATCGAGGGACGAGAAGCGCGTGGAAAGAAGTGTTGCATATGAACTGAGGCTTCAAGACAATAAATATCGTGATTTGAAAATAATTAGAGACGTGAGATTGATTGATCTATCTCTGCTAGACTAGCTACTCCTCAGTGCATGTCACTGCCAGCCTCTAACATATGGGTACTGGTAGGATATAGATGGCTGGAGCATGGTGCTGATCACTAGAACTAGGTGTTTGTTGCCCTAAAAACAGTGTATTTATAATCTAAAGAACTTCAGAAAAGCCTAAAATATTTTTTCTTCTTGCATTAAGTATGCTAGAAATAAAGAATTTGACCCAACCAGAAAAACATTGGCAGTATCAGTGAATAGATTCCAATGTTTGGTCAGCCCTTAACTATAACCATGTGTGATTTAGTATTTTGTCCAGACATCCTAAGTCTTCTGACTGGAAGTCCACTGAATTCTGGGAATTATCCATGCATTATACATTAATTTTCTTCGCAGACATAAAACAGTTGTAGCACATGGTAAAACAATTATGTGAAATCTAGACACTTTCATCCATATTTGTAGCCACTGTCATCCATATTTGTAGCAGCTGTAGCCAGAGCAGTTTCTACAGTGTCAATTTCACACCAAAAATCTGGAATATACGTGCCTTGGTCTTAATGTAGCTACCTTCTTAAATATTAACTCTTATGTCCTCTTCAGATCCACATCGAAGACCCCAACACCTGGGAGGATGAGTGGGACGAGGACAAAGGATGGAAAGGACCGCGTCTCTTGAAAATGGCTGGGCTGTTCACTAGATGGAAGTCTGCAGAGGTAGTTATCATAGACTTCTTGATAATTATCATAGGCTTGATGACACTGGTTGAAATGAGTTTTCTTCCTTCTGTTTGTTTGGTTAAGATGTGGTAGTTTACTCTGTGGCCATGGGTGGGTGCTTTGGCAGTATACCCTTGGTTGATTTCGTACTGTGAAATTTAAAGTAGAAAATCCTTTTTTATAATCTTTAGGAAGTTGTTTTTAGAGCTGAGCCGATAACACCATTTGCCAATACCGATACCAAGATTAAAAAACGAGGTACATTTATTGTCCTGTGCTATCTTTTGTGGAATTATGAAAAAACATATTTTTTCATAGCTATTTAATTATGTATATTATTTTGTCAGGGCTCCAGTTCAAAACATGCTAATGTATCAAATGTGTAGTTTATATTGCAGGAGTAAAAGGCATCAGAATTTGCTCCGTACATATATTTATTAGAAAGCAAATGTCATTTTACACTGAATAAGTTATCTGTGTGTCTATTTTTTTATGTGCATGATATTAGTATCTAAAAATTTCATGTTCATACAGTCATAATATGTAATTAACATTGCACGTGCATGTTTTTTGTTATTCAATGTAATTTTTACATTAGGGCGAGATCATATTCAGTTACACTGTGATCACAATGGATGCAAATGACACCCTGTCTTGGTTACACCATCGCATGCCAGCCATCCTGGACAATGATGAGGCTGTTGCCGTAAGTAACTTCTGTAGTTTGTAATTTAGTGTAATTTGTTTTAAATTTGGTAATAGTTGTATTCAAGGACGTAATTTTCGCATGTCAAGGATTGTTTTTCATATGTGTTTTTTAAATTTTATCTTGCGTGCCTACCACTTTTGGATAATTGTGACAATGAGGGTGATCAGACGAAACTGATGAATGGATACCTACAAAGAAACATCTACGCCGAGGACTGGTTTCAGATCTCAGATGACATCTACCTTCTTCGAGAGTAGAATTACTTTGAAAGTACGCTGGACACCATGGTCCCCAGATCTCCCAAATCAACACACACACACATGCTGCACAAAGTGAAGTACAACATCACTCAAATTGCTCTGCATCACTCCTACTTTGTTCGCTGCAGTGTTGGTGAATATGACAAGAAGTGTCACCCTGCCTTTGCAACAGGGTGGTGCCCACTTCCAGCACGGTGTAATTATACTTATTTCACTTGTACTTCCAGTTTAATCTTCCTACACTAATTAGCATTTCAATACTAATTAATATATGGGGTTAATCTGGTAGTGAAACAACCTGTAGTAAGTCGTAAGGATGCAGTTTGCTTTCTTACAATAGTCATAAAAGTTTTCTTTCATTTATTGGGTTGGAGTAATTGTAACTGGGCATTTTTCTCTAGCTTTTGGAGCACACTCCATCAGTGAGTACCTGTTTGAGTGGTTAGCATGTGCTCATATTTTGATATGAATGAGAGAGAGAACATTCTCAGAAATTGAGCAACTCTTTATGTATACACACACACATGCACCTCTGCACACTAGCATGTGTCACTAGGAAGTACCCATAAGAGGGAGGGCTTTTTTCCAGTGCTCGAAACTGACTGGAACGACATTCTGGTTTGTGAATATTTGTAAGCTTCCCTTCTACGTGGAGATGCATTGTTGGTTTTCAAGGGGGCTTGGCAGAGTCTGATGGTGTCTATGTTGCTCTTATCTTTCTGTGCCTTGTGGTTCTTGTTTTTACTTTTTTATTTGCTTTTTATTATTATTATTTGTCTTGTGTTGTGGATTTGATTCTTCCAACAGAGGTCCTTCTTCAGATGATCTTTATACGTAGTCATATCATAAATTCTGTTACAAAGTTAATAATGAACTACAGGCACAGTAAGCAAGCTAATGTATTAATATTTGGATGTTAGAAAGGTACAGGTCTTGCCAACACAGAGTACCAATCACTGTTCAAAGTGGCTACCTCTGGCCTTCACATAAGCCCGAAGTCTCTGAGGCCAGTCATCGATCGCAGCACGCACGGTCTCGAGGGGAAAGTCCGCCACTGCTTTCACAAGAGAACGCTTGAGACTCGCAAGTTTTGGATGCCTCTTCCTACAGACCATGCCCTCCAAAACGGACCACAACCTGTAGTCCAATGGGCTGAGGTCGGGGCTGCTGGAGGGCCAATCAGCCTGAGCAATGAAATCAGGCACATTCCTCTGAAGCCACTCCTGTGTGGTCTTCGCTTTGTGGGCCGGTGCTGAGTCCTGCTGGAAGCTCCACGGCTCTTTGTTGAACATGGTGCGGGTCAACAATTTCACAAGTGGCTCCAACACTGTCGCTTGGTACACTTTTGCAGATGTTTTCACACCATGTTCACAAAAGTGGAGGTCACTTGTGCCATCGTACGAAACCCCCCATCAAACCATCACTGAGACGGGATGATGGCCTCTGAGGATCCGTGGCGTGTTTTCATGAGCTTCCTGGGATGTCGAGGCATAAAGACGATCGTTTTGACGATTGTAAGACTCTTCGTCCGTGAAAAGGATTCTCCTGTGGCCACCATTTGCGTAACGCTGAATTAGTCTTTTTGTTTTCTGTTCCCTCTGGACCTTAAGCTGTGGAGTGAGGAAGTGACCAGTACTTCGCCTATAAGCGTGGGGGTCATAGGTCACTTTGTAGCACACAAGACATCGACATTTTCGAAATGTTCAGCTCTCGAGCCAACACTGCTTGTTTCCTGAAAGGATTTCGTCGAATCCGCACCGCCACTGCTTTCACGAGCTTCTGGCCCCTCACGCTGCAAGGTCTACCTTCCCTGGGGCGATTCTCAATTGTCCCTGTGTCACAGTATCTGTTGATGGTCCGATGCCTGCTGATATTCATCTTTTTCAGGGTGTTGAAAATGTCCGATGGTGATTTGCCAACTTTGTGCAGTGCAATTACTGCCACTCAGTTCTCTCGTATTTGACTCGCAGTGAAATTCATCTTTCCGCTACCACAGCCAAACACACAATGATCCTGGTTGTTGTTTGATCCAACATTGCGGGGTTACCTTGCCAACCAGTGTTACCATCCCTGTCTAAAATTTGTAACAGAAATTATGATATGTCTATACAAATTTGAATTATTTTTTCATGATCACTATTTTTTCTTTTGCACCTTCATCTTTTATATCTTTCCCTTGATCCACCTAAAGAATTGTTCCTGCAGCATGATTTTTATATTTCTGGTACTAAGCTGAGCAGACATATTGTTGACATTTTGAAGAAAAATGCAAAATGACAATCTTTAACATGCACAAATTGATTTTTTAAATAAGTATTATTGTGACAAAGTATTGAGGATATATACATTTAATTTTTAAAATAATTCTCTGGTTGGCAAGCTGACAACCATCCACGATTTTTGTGAATATTCCAGATGACACTTGTGCAATGTATTTTATAATATTTGATATTTATGTAAATATTTAATATTAACTATTGTTAATTACAATAGAGTGCGCCATTTCACTAGTCATTAATCTCGTCACTGTAGTAGGCAAGAGTCAAAATAAAGAAAGACAATAGCATGTTAATGAAAGTAAAGCATTCCTTTTCGTGAAAATTTGAAGCCCTACTATTTTAAAATTGGAATGGAGCACATCTTCACTGACTGAGTACCTGCTCCACTACAGTTTTAGCATGTGATCTTGAGCTAAAAATGTACAATTTGCACCAAAATGCCTGCCTTGGTGCAGATCTAACTCTAAACTGTAGACCCAGTCCAATGACTTTTCTTATCCATAGAATGTTATTAAACTTGTACTCTTCAAAAAGCTCATCGCTTAACTATTAGATCTTAATGTGTCGTTTTGTGGCCATTCCAGGACTGGCTGGACTTCGGTAGGGTGCAAGGGAAGCAGGCGTTAACCATACTCCATCCAATTAAGCTTCTGACATGGCACCCTGTCTCCACCTTGGTCAACAACTCCCGCAACAAGGACCCCAGCTGCAACAAGCCAGTTTCTCTCGAAGAGTAAGTAGAGAGAAAAACACTTTTCACACTTTGTGGCTATCTTTTTACCCTTCATGAACATTAGTTTAACTTTGTATTTGTCAGTCATCAAAATCCTTCTTTATTGGTATGAATTTTTTTTCCAGTTTTTTTTAAAGAAACCACACAAAAATAATGCTGAGCCCAAGCTTTCTCCAAGAATTTTCCAATGTTCACCCGCAAAATCTTGTACAATTAAAGAAACAAAAATACGATACTACTATAACATAGTATTCCATTACATTTATCTGTACTAAATATTTCAGTAACTCATTCACATATATCAAAATATTTGTTTCAGGTTCAAATCTGCTCATTTATTTGGTTTGGATTTCAACGTAAGCATTCTGAATCTAATCATGTGTATTGAGCAGGGTGGCTACTCACCGGGAATTCCTTGAATTCTGGGAATTATTCATGAATTATTGGCCCTGGGATTATACGTGAATTCTGCGGGAATTTTGCTCCTTAGACGTGAAAAAATACAACCTTCATTAATCCACATCTCATTTAATCTATTCATACTCACAAATGTTCAGAGGCATGTTTTTCATATTTTAGATTTTGCGTTTGTCGAGGAAGTAGAAGAAAGATGCATTCGAAAATATTATAAAATAGAATTCTTATCTGAACTCGTGGTAGGACAAATGTATAACATTGGTAGGCTAGGATAATGCGAGAAAAGATCCCAGAGGAAAGTACAGTAAAGGAATAAGTATAGATTCCTCTTTTAGCTTCTTGTTCAGTCTTTCCTTATTTTAGCTTATTTTTATGTACAGTGTTTCATTTCTAAAACTGTTACTTCTATGTACGAGTACAATATCGTAGATAGACCATTAATTTGCATCATTTATATTTCTTTAGAATAGAAACAGCAAGTTTAATTTCCAGAACTTTAAATATTATTTTTTTCTCGTTTGCTACAATCTGTGACAGTTCTGGAAAGTAATATACGAAACCTGCTTGATGTGCTTTATCAAAAATTTTGTACTCTTCTTATCCAAGCATCCTCCTACAAAAAATATTGTTTTATGGAACACAATCTTCAACTGTAAAGAAATTTTCAGAGAAAAAATTCTATCAGGACTCGTATGACCGCCTACCTATTCTCGTAGCACTTCTCGCAACTTGAGAATCGCAGGGGACCAACTTCCTTACTTGGATTTTTACCTTTCAGGCTTAAACCACATACGCTAACTCATGAAAAATGTCAAAAACAAGTCTGGTGTTAGTAAATTCAGATTTTTATTAATTTTTACATGCAAACATGCTTGAAATTTGTTAGAAAACAATCCGATTAACATGCATCGCATAAACTTACAACCACCGCTTCCATTAAGCTAAGCCACAGAATCTCTCCACCCTCCTATTCCTCTATTTTATACAATGCGATTGCCAATATGACTTTTCTTTGCAGCGCTGTCAAAGTTATAATTTGTACAGCGTGATTGCCATTGTAGTTTTTTACACATTGCTGGCAAAGTTGTAATTTGTACAGCATGATTATTTTTATATACAACATTTTCAACTAGAGAACTTATGATCTGTCATAAATTCCCCGGGGTTGGGAAATTTGACTTTCTTACTGAGAATCAAGAAGAAATGTCAAATACTTCATGCATTACTAAAATTATGACATTGTTTACATGCAAGAAGTTAGTTACAAAACAAACACCACATAAACAAAGATATAACATGTAAGATTATGACAAAATATCAGATTCATATATTAAATAACTTAACATGCATAAGCACAAAACAGAATACACATGTGTACAGTGTGTATGCATAATCGCAGAACCCAATTTGTACAATTTTCAAGAATAAACACAAAATAACACACGTGCAGTTTACATGCATCAGTAAAAAAAAAAGAAAACAAATCATGTACAATTTGCATGCAGAGATAAAATCATAACATATGCATCTCGCATACATAAATTAGCATGCATACATTTAACATGCAATAGACAACATGTATGCACAAACTCCACTTATCACAAATATGGTACCACTATAATTTACAATTTGTTATCATGCTCTTAATAAATATCGTTAGACAGCATCATGCAACTGCTCCAAACCTAACTCATGAAGTTGCAAATCGTTACGCATGCTTAAAAGTTCGTTTATCCAAAGTTTTTGTTTGTCCAATGAACAATGCCAAGCTTTGATATTTTTTACGGAAATATTTGCAATGTCTTTTCCAGTATTGCAGCATATGGCTTTCACTGTGTTATCATCATGAATTTGCATACAAACAAAAGGACCTTGGTATAAATTACAATATTTTTTTATAATGCAAGTGATAGTGTCACTTTGAGGATGCAGTTTTATGAAGATCAGATCGCCTTGCTTTACTGGATTTTTTGTTGCTTGTTTTTCATGCTGTTTTATAATATGTTTTTGTCTCTTATTGAAACTACATGTTTCTGCCATAAGCAGCTTATTTTTCCTCATCTCTACATCAGGAATGCGATCCGTTAGTACTTTTTTACAGATATTTTGAGGTTCAATATTTAGCCTGAGTTCTATAGGAGCATAACCTGTACTGGAACAAATTGAATTATTTAACAGATGTAAAATGGCAGCAACATGGCTAGACCATTGCTTATGTTTACCATTGCAAAATATACGCATCAATCTATTTATTTCCTGGTGATATCTCTCCACTAAGTTAGCACTTGGATGATAACTGGGTATGTAAAAAATTTTTACATTGAGAGCATGCATACCTTTTGTAAAATGTTCTGCACGAAATTGTGGACCATTGTCACATATAATGATTGTTGGTATTCCCAAATGGATGAAGTAAGAATGTGTTAGTTTTCTAGTTACGATGGAAGCTGTACTATTGCCAATAGGATATGCCACAAGATAACGGCTAGCAGAATCTAATACTGTTAGTAAATATTTTTCACCTTTGGAGGAACGTATGAATGGACCTTGTAAATCAATAAATAATATTTCACCTGGTTTTGAGGGTTTGTGCATGATTTCCAGATACTTAGGAGGATGTTTATCTGGTTTATTTTTCATGCAAATTTCACAATCAGTGATGTAAGATTTTGTGTCTCTTTTCATATGAGGCCAGTAAAATATTTGGTAAATTTTACCGAGTGTCTTGTCTGTACCAAAATGACCACCTTCATCATGATACTTGTGCAGTACAAGATTTACTAATGATTGAGGCACGCATATTCTAATCCGGTTTGGATTGTGAAAATCTTTGATGGTAAGTAGATCATTGTGAATAAGGTATATATTTTTCCAGTTTCGATGTTTGCTCTGTTGTGAACTTTCACAACCAGCGAGAACAGATTTAACACCACTGCAATACGGATCACTATTTTGTTCATTAACAAAATTGTTTTTATCACATATTAATGACTCGTCAAGATACTCAAAGTTATTCATGAATATGAGTTCATTATTATGGTCATTAAAAGATCGGCTCAACAGGTCTGCCAAGAGGTTTTCTTTACCTCTACAATACTCGACATGGAAGGAGTACTGTTGTATTTGAATAAACCATCTAGTCAGCCTATTGTTCCAAGTGTGTGCAGATTCTAACCACGTGAGGGATTTATGATCTGTGATAACAGTAAATTTTCTACCTAACAACAGTGATTTAAATTTGTCCAGTGTAAAGAGTATTGCTAACACTTCTACTTCAGTGGACGTATATGATTTCTCAAAAGGTTTCAAAATCCTTGACACAAATCCAATCGGACGCATGTTGTTGTCTACCAGTTGAAAACAATATCCTGCAATACCTATATTTGATCCATCAGTTTGAACAAAGAATGGTTTGTTCAAATCTGGATGGTAAAGCATTGTTTCTGCAATAATGGACTGTTTCAACAACTCAAAGAAGCATTGTGCACTTTCATCCCATTCCCACTTTTTGCCTTTTTTCAATAACTGGTACAAGGGATGTGCCATGATGGCATAATCTTTAACATATTTTGATAGCCAATTGAAACTTCCCAAGACTTTCTGCAGTTGCTTGATATTGCAAGGGACAGGTAAGTCTTTTATGGCTTGAACATACTTGGGAGATTTCTCATAACCCTGTGCACTGATAGAATGCCCTAAAATTTCCACCTTGACTTGACAAAACCTACATTTGTCCAGTCTCAGTGTCATGTTGGCATCTTGTAACTTGTCAAAAATAAGTCTTAAGTGAAAAAGATGTTGTTCGAAAGACGTGCTTTTGACAATTACGTCGTCTACATAACATACTGTAAAAGATTCCGTACCTTCCAAGGTTCGTGTCAGAGCATTAATGAAAGCAGACGTTCCATTGATTGATCCGAACACTACCCTTGTGAACTGGTAAAGTTTTCCCTGAAAACTGAAAGCAGTATACTTTCTTGCTTTGGGGTGTAAGGGGACCTGCCAGAAAGCATTAACCAAATCTAGGGAGGACAAACATTGACATCCATGGAAACTCATTAAGAGTTCATTTATGTTCATAGGATGTAATTGCTCAAGCTTGACATGTTTGTTGATATTCCTTTGGTCTAAGCAGAGACGAATGCCTCCTCCTGGCTTGACTACAACCAGGAGAGGACATAAGTACTCTGATTCAGAATATTCAATAATGCCTAAGTTGAACATTTGTTCTATTTGCCTGCCAACTTCATCCCTATATGCTAATGGTATTGGATAGTTTTTGTTAACTATTGGTGTGGAAGTATCCAGTTCTATTGTGTGTGTATACTTGTTACAGAGACCTGGTAATTCAGAAAACAATGTTTTATATTGCTTTAACAACTGAACTAAAGCTATCCTTTGTGACTCATTTAATTGTTCACACTCTTTAACCCTTCTCCACAAGTCTTCATCGGAAGGATGAGAGGATGACCGTGGGGATATGTTAGATACAGAAGGTCTGAAATCTAACTCTTCTTCCGGACAACTTTCATTTGAAACAGCGATAAATTTGGAGAATTTGCTTCCTTCGCTCGATTCCAAAAGTAAGCCTCGCTGGACAAAGTCTAAAGTACTGTCAATATTGTATAGGACATCTAAACCGAGAATAATGTCTACTTTTAAATGTCTGACTACCAGGAATTTAATGTAAAAGGAAAGTCCACAAATTTCCACGTTCAAATGAGTGGAACCTATTAGCTTGTCTTTCCTTTTCCCTGTATAGTCCACTAATTTTATACCTGTAACTGGCAATAGCCGTGGTTTAGAAGCCTGAGTACAAATAGACTTCCACAGGGTTTCCGAGAGAACACTGACCTCAGCGCCACTATCGAGTAAAGAAGTATATTCCTTATTGTTTATTCTTACTTTTATGTGAGCAGAAGGTTTACGCTTGCTATTAGTATTTATGGGTTGCTTACAATTTTTAATTTCTGCACTGTAATCTACTTCATCACATTCACTTAAGTTTATGAAATGAATAGCAGGATTTATCGCATCACTCACATCACCTGCTTTTTGACATGAGCTCGTAACTAGTTTAACGAGTTAAACTGGTGTATGTCTGCCTGGACTGTGATTTTATTTTGATTGACATCATTGAACAGACCTTTTTGTTTCAAGAAATCAAAAACTACATTCATACCAGACTTTGACCAATGAATTAAATCAATTCGGCCATTCCTTGGATTTCCTAAGTGTTTTTCAAATAGATCTAGTTTTATACTAGAATCTGCATTCAAAAACAGATCACTAATATTCACTACAATGAGATTCTCATCATTCTCTAACTCCATTAGAAAATTATTCCACTGACTCCACTTACTCCACAAATCAGGATTGTCAGCAGTTAACAACTTTGGGATTGGTGGTAACGTGAGTAATATTAACTGATTCGTTAAAGGTAATAACTTGTGTATTAAACCTTTGAGGTCACTTTTCATTTTGTGTAGCTCTGTATACCTCAAAAAATCATTGGTGCCAATAAGCAATATCACTTTTTTACCAACTTTGGTATCTGGACGGATTTTTTGAGATAGGTTGGAAATAGTTTGGCCGCTAGTACATAACCCTATGTTCCGTTTACCTAGTGAATCATATGAAACAGTGTAGTTTGCCAAGGTTTCTGCTACGCGGATCATCATGGAATCACCTAGCAAATGGACATTATTGTACAAGGGTTGAATGACCTGTGCTTCGGTATTTGTTTTGACTGAATTGTAAAATTTTTTGTGTGTGTGATTAAGATTACTAGAGTTGGGTTGTTGCAAAGGAGGTTTAGCAGGTACACTCATGACACCTCCCTCTCGACATGAGCGACTTACTCGTTTCCCGAAAAAGTAGACTTATTAGAATTGGTGATTACATTTCTTTTCGAGTTACGCTGTGTGCTGGAATGATCAACAACCTCGCACTTGAGTTTGTCACCTCTGTCTTTAGACTGATCGGTACATTTAGTTTGAATAACTGCTACGTTTCTATTACTATCAAAGTTTTTAGTTCTTCTGTTAAATACTGCCTGTGGCCTTTCACGTAATGAAGTTTTGCTAAGGGCTTCGGAATTTTCTATTACCGTGATGGCTTCACTCAGCTCGGTAACAGGTTTCATTATGAAAATTTCCTTGATTTTGAAAGGCATCAAAGTAGCAATTTGAGCTAGCCTTTGTGCTTCGTCAGTGTTAGGTTGAACAATCTGCAAAATTTTCCATTGGTCCATGAAAAATGTTAGCAGTGACCCATGAACAGACTTTTGATACTGGGAATTCAAGATTTTGGTGAGCATCGTTGTTTTCCAATTAGAATTTTGATAATGATTCAGAAACTGAATTTTGAAAGATTGGTAATCTGAAAATTTTTGCTTTGAGATCTTGTACCATTGCTTAGCATCTTTTGTTAGCAGCGTTGGTACATAAGTCATAAAATCTGTTTCTGCTATTTGAAATAACTCGAAATTCTCTTCGACATCATCTAAGAATTCAGATGGGATTAGTTCACTAGAAACTCCAGAGAATTTCGGAAACCTATTTAATTGATCTGACTTTAAGTAATTTCTTTTAGTAACGTGTGAGGAAACTTGATTTTCTTTGCACCTAGAAACACTCTTACTTGTTCCATTAGGGAAAAGTGTTGTTACGCTATCATTATTATTCACATTGGCTAAGGGAGACCTTTTCCTAGACCTATTCTTTTTTTTACTCTTAAGCCTAGATGAATGACAGCTAATTGTGCTGGGTGAACTATCTGAATCACTTTCCCGAAACCTGTGTAGCATGGTAGTAGTTGAATTCTGTAGAACTTTAACTTGTTGAGCTACACCTGGCAAAACGGGCAACACTGTATTGTTCACAATACCCACTAAATGTTCTACCTCATGGGAAACATTACCATTTTGTAATTCACTAGTTTCGAAGGGAATATTTTCACTTGTATGGGATTTACCAGCAATAAAATTAAACCATTCTTCAGCTTCTGATGGCTCTTCAGTAGATTCCTGCTGATCTACAGGTGAAAATGCAGGCTTCTTTTTGACAGACTACGGTACTTGTACTTGACGATGACACCATACAGTCTTGGCTTGATTGTTTTCTATTCTTTCTTCCAGTTCAAAAAGTTTGTTTTTCACAACCACAAGTTCCTGACGCAATTCATCCTTTTCTTCTATCAATTTTCTCACTTCCATGTCAACTTTCTGGGTTTCACTCCTAACCTTCTCATTACTAGAAATGCATTCTTGCCTGTATAGGGACACATCTTTCTGCATGACATTCAATCGGATGTTCAGATCAGCTCTTATATTTTTTTCTAGATTCTTTAGATCACTCTTAAATTCTGCTTTCACTTGTCCTAACTCCTGTTTAAGTTCCTCTTGTGACTTCGAGATTGCTCGCAATTCAGCCAATATTTGCTCCATATTTCTTATTTTCACGTAAAACAACTTAAGTTCACTTTGCACCAAACAAGAACTAGTTGAACACTATCACAATCGTGGAATCACATATTTCGTTTTTGCAAACTAGTTGCGATGATAATGTAAAAAATTTCACATTATAATCTTTAGACGAATAATCTTTGAGACAGCGTATTGAGTCTCATAAAATCTTTTATGACCGCCTACCTATTCTCGTAGCACTTCTCGCAACTTGAGAATCGCAGGGGACCAACTTCCTTACTTGGATTTTTACCTTTCAGGCTTAAACCACATACGCTAACTCATGAAAAATGTCAAAAACAAGTCTGGTGTTAGTAAATTCAGATTTTTATTAATTTTTACATGCAAACATGCTTGAAATTTGTTAGAAAACAATCCGATTAACATGCATCGCATAAACTTACAACCACCGCTTCCATTAAGCTAAGCCACAGAATCTCTCCACCCTCCTATTCCTCTATTTTATACAATGCGATTGCCAATATGACTTTTCTTTGCAGCGCTGTCAAAGTTATAATTTGTACAGCATGATTGCCATTGTAGTTTTTTACACATTGCTGGCAAAGTTGTAATTTGTACAGCGTGATTATTTTTATATACAACATTTTCAACTAGAGAACTTATGATCTGTCATACTCGAACTAGAAAATTTTGAAATTATTTGCTAGTGATCTATCTGGCCAGGTCCTCCAAGGCATCCACATTCAGTAAATTAATTAATTATAGAAGATGCCACGCACTCTAGTGGAAATAGCAGTGTGATGTATGTGGGTTTATTTCACGTTGTTGAGTACTAGCATGCAATAGGGTCCATATTAAATCTTGGATAAACCTCATTTTTTTGTCCATAAATTCCGAAAAACTGACACAAAAACATATGATGATTCTGAATTGTGTTTATTGAACGACAAAACATTTTAGAAATACAACACCATATATTGTGTGTTTTAGTGTTTTTGCCCTATTGTTCTTTTTAACAAGGAATATTGTAAAGGTAAAATTTTCCCCTGTACAGTCGCAGGCAATAAAAATGGGACACCTAGATCCTGAAATACTCGCTTTCTTTCAAGATGTTATGTGTGTTGCCTAACTCTAAGGCAATAAACTGATTTGAATAGATGCATTCGAATGGCAATGGCAACTTCTACCAGCCCTGCAGATTTAGTCAACACACAGCGCCTTGCAGGCAAACTAGTATTTGAGGATCTAGGTGTCCCATTTTTATTGCCGGTGATTGTACATTGCACCATGCCATTCAGGAATACAGGTGTGGAGGATAGAGCTTCATGCATTTTTGATGTCGGCCGTACTGGAGGTAATCTGATCAGCACTATGCTCCGTCCACCTTAACCCCCAGGTTCATGTTGATGAGAGGCTGGGTGAGCCACAGAACTACTTCTGCAGGGACATTTTCTGAATATTTCCATATTGTCACCTGAAATCACCGACCTCAGGATTGTAACTCTGGTTACTTAACAACGAACCTAAAATTTATTTTTCAGATGAATTAAATTGGAACTTTTGGGCCCATTGGAACCACAAGCACCCTTTGTATGAATTGTTAATATACAATGTGTGTGTGTGTGTGGTTTTTTTTTTGAGGGGGAGGGGTAATGAGTAAGGTTGAAATAGATGAAACTCGTGCTTGTACCCTTAAATTTTTTGCCTTGAATTTTTTGAAAGTTCGCCTTGAAAATGGGAATT